>NC_056557.1:31961214-32081552 GCF_013358625.1 Macadamia integrifolia
TTTTTTTTTTTTTTTTTTTGGGTCAAAAAGGCACAGACAATGTAAGCCTGAATATGTCCATACTAGTCCAACTTATTGTTATCTATGCAGCTCTACCACTAGAGAGCAACGTCCTCATGTTGAAGATTTGAGAACAGGTGTTTCAAATAAACAAATACATCCGAAAATCCAAGTATTTACGTAATACAGAAGTATTAGGCATCTGAAGCAACAGCAGCCATTTCATGCACTAAAACTTGGTGTCAAGAATACAGAGCACTGATAGAAGAAAAGCAAAAAAAAAAAAAAAAAAAAAAGAAAACACAAATTCAATTATGCTATTAGATACAAAAAAGATCAATGAATAAGATGAAAACTGACAAGGTGAACAAAAAAATAAGACTTACTTGGAGCAAATCCAGTCACCTCTCTTCATTTCAATGTTTGGAGCAATAGGCTTTGGGGTTTGTCCATATCCATCAGTAGGCTGATTTGATATTGATCCAGAAAGGCTCATACCATGGTCAGCTATACTTGCATCAGCCAACTCACTCAATAGGTTACGAACAGATGATTCAACCATTTCTTTATTGCTGAGGCTGATCCTTTCTGACACAACAAGATGATTGCATGCGTAGCTCAAAAGAAACCGCATCAGATCAACCATGTCTGCCCTCTCAATTTCAAGCCCCTAAAGTTCCAGGTTTCAGAGCCATCAAGAATAGGCCAAGTGTTTCTGTACAATGTGACTGATACTTCAAGAGTTGAAAACGGAAATACAAAGCATCTTTTTTTATTTTCACATCAATCAAGACAAGTGAGCGATGATTAGAAATAGAAAATGAAAGTTCTAGAAGCCTTAGTGTAGTTTTTAGTTTCTTGTTTAGCTTTCCCTTTTTGTTTTCCTTTTTCTTTTTTTTGGAGGTGGGAGCAGCAACGAATTTTTATACCCTTCCATTGGAGGAGTAGAACGGCATACAATATATCCCCCCCCCTCCCTCAGCCCGCCAAAAAACAATCCTATAAAAGATGTACAATCTCTATTGACTACAAAACCACACTTTACATCAACCAAAAGCAAAATAAGTAGTTTTATGACCCTTCCCACCGGACTCCCAAAAAAAAGGCCTAGTGTTGCCCTAGCCCAATCTTTCAAGTAATGGCTGATATCAGCAAAAACTCTGGAAAATTTACTGGATGGTCAATTAAAAGTTATCTATTCTTCTAGTTCCATTATCCGCACATAATAGCATATGGGACGAGGTTCCACTAAATGCTTCCTTTGATCCTTTCATTCCAAAAGGACCCTTTTGCCATAGAGAAATAACTATTTGATACTGTCAGGCTCATTCTAACCCCAAACAACCGAGGGAATAAATCACAACAGAGTGAGAAGTTTCAATACAATAAAAGTTCACAAGGTTTGCTCTCTGACACAAGCATACCTCCCTTGGCTCCTAATTTAAGACTGCTGATTCATCGCTTCACTTTCCCAAGATAAATGATTTTCTCTCTAAGGCTCTAACTCTCTCTCTCTCTTCCTCTGCAGCATTCTATATATTTTGTTCCTAACTTTCTATTGAGATCCCAAATACAACAATAACTCAGCCTTATCCCAACTAAATGGAATCAGCAACATGGATCCTTGCCCTCCAAGCAGCTCTACTCAAATTGAGATCCCAAATATCACCTTTAATATGTGCAGAAGATATTGATTATTTCGGAAATGGTCATGTAAAAGGTATTAAGGGACTTCATAAATTATAAGAGAAATCCTGATTAAGAAATATATATATATAAGGCGTACCCAGTGCACGAGACTCCCGCTTCACGAATAGGCAGTTTCCCAACTCAAACCCGCAACCACTAGGTCGTAATGGTGCACCTTACCACTGCGCCAAGGTCCGCCCCCTCTGGCTAAGAAAGAAAACCACACCCAAAAAAAAAAACATTTCTATCAAAGTAATGGCTGGCAAGATTTTTATGATTCAAGTTCCCGTAAGTCTGACTAGAGGTCATCACCTATGCTCTACAAGGGAGGACTCCTAAGGCTCGCTCCACTTCAACTTCACCACTCCAGTTCTTGATGTTAGGCTGGTCACAGGTGTAACCAACCCCAGTAGATGATAATAGAAGACTCAACAATTCCTAACAAACAGATTCATATCCAACAACAATTCTGAAATTTTAGACAAAACCCTAATTTAAGCTAAATAAGAGTCGAGCAAACCAACCCAAGGTTGGGACCCAAAAGCTGGTCGAATCTCCCTCCAAGAGTTGTGATCAGACTACCAAAAGATCAAGGACGGTGATTGGGTGGTTGCTGAGATATGACAAATCTTGAATTAGGCCTTGACTTGGAAGAAATCTGGGTTATTTCCTGTAGCACAAAAACCATTCCAAGGGGGAGAGGGAAGGCAATTAAGATCATTTAATTGCCTGAAAGAAATTGTATAAACCTATTGATGTAGATAAGCCACTTAATGGACTTATCATATTACAAATAAGCCTTGGGTGGGTTATGTATGTGTTGGGCCTTTGATCCCATGGGTTTTATTCATAATGGGCCAATTTAATGGGCCTAAAATATGGGTAGAAAGTACGAAAACGGGATTTAAATTCAGTGCTTTTATTTAAGTTGTTTTAATTCAATAAAAGCCCATTGGGCCCATCGAGTGTAATGTCCTATATGGACTACTAATTAATCAGTCCTACTCCATGTTGGAGTTAGAAGTCTAGTCCTAGCACTATTTGAAGTCCTGGTTGTAGTGAAGTCTAGTCCTAGTTCTATTTGAAGTCATGGTTATAGTAGGAGTGTCTAGTCCTATTTGGAAACTAGCTCCTAGTCAGGATATGATTGTAATTCTGCCCTCTTTAAATAGAAGAGCCTATGCACTGATATTTCTTAGACTTAAATGAATAAATTATTGAGTGAATACTCTTTAGCTGACAAGCTATTATTGAGAGGTGAGATGCCTAAACCTTTAAGGGGTGTGATACCCAAAACCTGAGGGGTGAGATACCCATTCCTTTATTTTCTTTCACCCTTCTCAACCCCCCCCATCTATTTTATTCTTCTTTTTCTATTTTTATTTTCTGTTATCAATTGTTTACTACAAGAAGAATTCAGATTCTGTTAGAGTTCATTGCTGTCAAGATCGGCCAGCACCTGAAGGGATTTTGGAGCAGATCGATCTCCCCTATCTCCCAAATCTGACTTCTGTTTTGTGAACCCCTTTAAGGGTCTGATCTAGACCATCAGAGAATCACTCGATCCTTTTCTCAACACTGCCCAAGCAGTCCAGCATCAGTTCTTGGAGGATCAGTTCTTTTCTCTCTCTCTCCTAGGGCTGAAAATCAAGAACTGTCATAACTTTTCAAGCAGCCATCAGAACAGCTTCATATTTTCAGGTTTTTATACTCTCATCAAAGGCTTCCATCGACCCAAAGTATAGCTCAATCAGAAGTCTCCTGGTCCAGCCGCAGGTATTGCTCCATACCCTAGCCGCATGGTATTTTATCCCATAGGGTTTGATTCTTGGGTGTTATTTTTTTTGGATCTGTTTTGTTGGGTCTTGTGTGGATTATTAAACTCTTGTTCTCAGCCACTTTAATTAAGTTTTGGGATTCCACCCATGTGGGTTGTTAAGTTTTGTGGGTCATACTTTTGTATTATTTGGGGTTAAATATTGTGGGGGTTAGTTTCTTGTAATCTACTCCTGCATTACCTATTGAAGGCAGCAGCATGGATTTACAATCCATAAATGATATTCAATGATTTTCTGCTTTAGCCAGTTTCGTAGGCAGCTAAAAAGGGACGCTTTATGGCAGAATTTTCTGTGGCATAAACATGTGATACCTCACCAATCCACATCCTAATCTTGCTAAATACTGGCCTTAAACTTGGGGGAGGGGATTTTTTTTTTTCAACCCATTCAGGTGATGCAGTTTGGCGATAGATTTAGGATATCTTTTATTTACTTTCCTTTTTTAGACTTAGAATTAGTACGGTAGATTTTTATTTGAGTGAGAATTTTATTTCTATTTTAGTTAGATACAATATTTGTTTCAAATAGGAAAGTAGATCTGTTTTCAGTCTTTAAATAGGTTTATTGAACTCAACTGAGATTTTAGAATTGAATGAATTGGAAAATTTATGTTTTTTTGGTTTGAATGATGGCTGCCATGGCAACCGACCCTCTTTTCCCCCTTCTCTGAATTTTTCTAACCTTATTTCTCTCCATCTCTCTCTTCTGGTTTTCTCTTTTCTTCTTCTTTGTTCTCTTCTCTGATCTTCTCTTCTTCTTCCTAATCCTTCTTAGTTCTTTCTGTTTATACTCTGATCTGATATACTCTGTTTCTGGGCAACGTTAGCAGCACCACACAGGTGGGTCGATCTCCTTCATACCCTAAGCTATTGGTTCGAAACTTGGAGGTGTAGTAGCCAGCCCTAAGGCGACTTAGATATCCGAATCTGAAGTTGAAAACACTTCTGAGTTGGGAACTATTACTCTCTGACCAGATCTGGAACAGTACCATCGCCAGATCTGAGTTGCAGGTACAGTTGTCCCTCGTTGCTTGCTGTTGAGGTACCCATCTGCCGGAATCAAGAGGCCAAAGGGTTTCCAACCCTCGCCTGGAGTTTCTGATCCATCCGATAAGAGTTGAACAGGTTCTAGCAATCTAAATTTTTCTCCTTTCTGCTGGTTCTGAGTTTATCGTGAGTGCTAAAGGTTGAAGAAGGTGATTCTTTAAATTTACAAGTAAGGACAATTGCTTAGATTTACAATAAAGTCCCCCTGTCCTGAAATTGTGTTCTATTATTCCTCCCCCTTACTTTAGCAATTACAGATCACCCCTCCTCTTCTACTTTTATATTCCAGTTTGACCCTATTAGTTATTTTATATTCTTTTAAGGGCTTGAGTGTTCCTAAATTTACAAGATTGCCCCTCAACCATTACCTTGAGATATTTTATCATTATTGTGGGCCCTAAGCGATCCGATTCCAGTCTACTGAAACCCGGATCCGCATCACCAGGTGTCACCCAATGGTAGATGGCTCAATGGGGCTGGAAACACTACCTTCTTGTTTCACTGATTTACAAACTTTCACTTTGTAATCACCATCATATGAGAAGTCAGATTATGCCCCAAGGATGTTTTCCAATGACAGCATCTGGCTCCATCCTCAACATCACAGCTGGTGTCTTGAATTTTATCAGAGTGTTAATATGCTTCTATTCAGCCTTACATGCAAGATAAGTTGATTTAATTCAATCCTTCTCCAGTTCATCCAAAAGAAAAATATGATCAGGATGAGATTTGTGCCAATTCTCCCAGAGTTCATTCAGCCTCTAATGTCTTCGATAAATAACTGCCAATCAAAGATCTTAATTGTTATGTGAAAGAACTATCCAGAAAAATTTTATGACATGACTCGTGACAACACCTGGTTGTGTCCCTCCATCACCACTGGAATGTTGGATTTCATTGGCTATAAATTAACCAAGCTACTTTTCTCTGACAAACAACTGATGAATACAGGTAAGTTTGGATTTCATTCTCATCCTATTCACCAGGACATCCACCATTGACAAATTCTCCTAGAGTTCATTGGACCTCAAAGATAAGGAATAAGTACCTGCCCGCCCAGATCTTAATCTTTATGTGAGAAAATTATCCACAAGAGATTACAAGTTTATTCAAATATCTAATGTTGCATTTTTTTTTTAACCGTCTACTTGATCTTGTTAGAAAAAACAAAGGAGGTTAAGATTTCAATCAGTCTTCATTTACGAGGACTTGGTAATCTTTGCAAGTGCTCTAGGATATGCCAAGAGAGAAATATGTTAACTGTTGAAGAAACTCTTCTGCTATACAGCATAACATTTTTGTCCCTTTTCACATGCAATCTGTGCCTTGACATTATGACTTCCGAATATCCTAGTCCCCTCACTGATAAATCAGCAATGGCTTCATGGACATGAGATTTAGGACCAAAGATTTCTAGGATTCCTCTTACAGGAGCATCAAAAGCCATATTATAAGCAACTCATCCTGCATCTGAAACCTATTTTTCATTGCTCATGACATTCTTCTTAGGGCCTCTGATGTTACAGATTGGACTGATGCTTACCCTAGGCCACATATCACAAGACATATGGTAAGAGTGAAATATTTCTGCTCAGATCCTTTTGTGAAAAAATAGTAAAGTGAATGGCAAAAAACCAAATTTGAGAAAAGCTCAGTTTGAGGCCTCTCAAGATTTCTATTGGAGTGTGAAAACCAACCAATGAGGTAAAAGCAACAAAGATAAGCTTCTTTTCATACAAGACATCCAACCAGTTATTAGCTAGGATCAAACTTTCCTTTTTTTGCTCCAAGTTCAATACCAATTACTGTCATAGAAGCTGCCCAGGCCAGTGCTCATGACTCCAGGTACCTAGGATTGGCTTGCAAGGGAAAGCCTAAAAAACCCAGGAAAACCTCCTACCTCACAACAAACTATACTCACAGACAGAAATATTTACCTTTATTAACACATGCAAACCTAGCTATATCAAGGTTCGCCTACAGACCAGTTGTTCTCACGAATATGTTAGTATAAATACATAAGGTTCTTGACCCTGACAAAGGACTTCATCATATGCCAACAGTGATTGGAATATGTCCACACTCTTCATAATACAAAGCCTTCAGGCATTGATTGTTTGCAGGGGTTTTGTGGGGTGGAAAAGTGAGGCCACCTTTCCATAAAAGAGTGCATTCCATGGCCTGTTTGAAGCACCGGGGTGGGAAATACACAAAACAAAAAAATAACTGTCAGCCCCTTGTTGGGTCCTATTTTTCCCACCCCACCCTCTTCAAAATCCCACCAAAATCGGTGGGCTTTTGCGGAAAAAACGAAGGAAAGTTGGTGAATATCTCAACAGTCAGATTTCGCACACCCGTCTTCTTCTTCGAGAACGACCAGGCTTTAAGCAAGATTCCCCATCTATGTATACAACAACAAAAACAACAACAAACTCAGCCTTATCCCAACTTAATGGGGTTGGCTACATAGATCCATTATAAACAAAATTAGAAAAAAAAAAAAATCCAACCAAAAAAGGTGAAGAAAGAGAAAAAAAAAGGCGAGAAGAGAGTAAGAGGAAAGTGGCACATGCCAACAAGTCAAGATAGTCTCAGCTAGATAGGGTTGGCAACATTGATGCTTGCACTCTAATAGGCTCTATCCAAGGTTATACTTGGGACAAGACCGAGACTATGCATGTCATTCCTCACCACTTCGCCTATAGTCATTTTAGGCCTACCCCTAGCTCATTCAATCTGAATCCGATCACTCCTCCTTATTGAGGCATCCTTAGGGCTCCTTTGAACATGGTCATACCACCTTAAACAACTTTCACAGAGCTTGTTGTTGATCGGGGGCAACTCCAGATCAGCTCTTATATGTTCATTCCTTACTTCATCTTTCCTAGTTTTGCCACACATCCATTTTATCATCCTCATCTCAGCTACACATAGCTTCTCTATATGACACTTCTTAATTGCCTAACATTCCATCCCATACATCAGGGTTAGATGGACAACAGTCTTATAGAATTTTTCTTTAAGTTTTAAAGGGATACATCGATCACACTACTCCAGACGCACCTCTCCACTTCATCCATCCCACTTTAATTCTCTGATAAACATCATCCTCTATCTCACCTTCTTTGTTTATGGTTGACCACAAATCATAGTTTTTAAGGCGGTAAGGCGACAGAGGCGTTTAAGGGTCTTTCGAAGCACCTTAGCGATAAGATGAACATAAAGCGTCACCTTATTGACTAAAGCATTCCTGTGTAATTTTTTATAAAACCAATCTATTTGGCTCAAATCCTAGTTGAATCCTATTACTCATATGTTAAATAAATACTAAAGGTTCATATTCATACCAATGTAAGATATTCATCAAGAAAACAAATCAATAAAGTGAATAAACTAAGCTCATCTTCATCAATCATCAATCATCAATCATCAATCATCATAACATATTAACATATAATATAAATACATAATTATGAAACAGAATTATAAATATAAAGAAAAGAAGACATAAAAAATACAAGTATTTATTATACTTACCTCTATGATGCCAAAATGAGTGCCTAAATCCTAAGGTCATCCACTATATTTTCACTCCCGTCAAAGAAGAATGAAGCTCACCGCTGCCGGAGCAAAATGGTGGCCCGGATCAATGGTTCTTCCTTGTTCCTTGATTCCTTCTCAAAGCCCTTTCTTAAAACCCTTGACAAAATCCAAACCCTGTTTGTGAATCGTGGTTTTTGTTTTGTTTGTTTTGGTTATTTTGGGTGGAGTAAAGTTGATCACATAGATCTCAAGTGTTAACAAAACCATACACCTACTAATAAAAAATCTATATTTGAAATCTTCATCAAGTAATTTTAAAATGTGTTTAAAAAAAAAAAAAAAAAAATAAGGCCCCACTTCACGTAAGGCAGAGCACTTTCTTATCATCTCTAGACCGTAGCAGCGCCAAGGCCTCGCCTTAGCAGCGCCTTAAAAACTATACCCCAAATATTTAAAATAGTCACTTTGTGGAATCTCTTTCTCCTTGATTTTCACCATTTTATTATCCATCATAGCGTTTCTAAAATTACACGTCATATACTTTGTCTTCAATCCACTAATCCTAAAACCTTTTGTTTCCAAGGTAGATCTCCAAAGCTCCAACTTAGCATTTTTCATGCTTTAGTCTCATCCACCAAAACGATGTCAAAGGCGAAGAACATGCACCAAGGGACTTCATCCAAAATGCTCTTGAATAACTTATCCATGATAAGGGCAAACAAACAAGGGCTTAAGTTTGATCCTTGATGTAGCCCAATCATAATTGGGACTTCCTTGTCTTGACCTCCTGATGGAGGAACTTAGGGAAGAGAGGAGAAATCAGAGTAGAGAGGGGGAAAAAAGGAGAATCACACTCAATACATTCATCCAGTAATCAAAATCACTCTCTAAATCTTCAATCGATTACAGCTAATATATAGGAAAATAGGAACATGAAATTAGAAACTTAACTGAAATGGAAACTAGCCTAAACTAGGAAACAACTATAAAAAGGAAACCAAAGCAAGGAAATAAATCCTACTCATACGTTCAAGTCTGGAAAAGAAAAGCATGAAATAAAATACTAAGTAAACTACTAATTTTATTTCCAACCCTTGTTGGACCAAAACCTTGGGCTGGACCGGTTCTTCTTGACTCTTGGCTTCCAAAGCCAGTCATGCTGGTCCAACCAAGAAAGGGCAGCCGTATCTGCATCAACTAAGAACTCTCCTCCTATGAAAAGAACTCGACTCCGTCGAGTTAGGGAAAGGACCGAGGAGACCATCTGAAGGAATACACTGAATGAGGAATAATCCCACCATCTTGAGCTTAATTTCAGGGAGATCTTTGGCAGGATGAAACTTCATAGTCTTGTTGGCATGCTTGAAGGCATAGGTATTGGCATAGACACAATGCTGTACTTTCTTATCAAACAACCAAGATCGACCAAGAAGGATATGGCACACCTTCAGAGGGAGGATATCACATTGGACTGTATCCTTAAATCCACCAATAGAATATGTGACCAAGCACTTATCTGTGATTTTGACATTAGTGTTGTTCACCCAAGCAACCTTGTAAGGATTAAGATGTGGTTCTGTATTCAATCCCAGCTTACGAACAGCGTCTTCAGAGACAACATTAGTGCAACTGTCTCCATCAATGACCAAGGTTAGCAACTAATCATTGCACTTCACACGAGTCTGAAAAATACTACTGCGGCGCCAATCTTCATTTTCAATGGCCTTCTGAGTGGTCAACACATAACGAATGACATAAAAAGGATGTTGGTCTTCGTCACTGAGAGTGTCATTAACTTCACCTGTTGCACGCTCTTCTCTTAAATCAACTGTGTCAGAACCAAGTTGCTCTTCGGGAATATATGGTATAGGAGAATCCTTATCAATAAAAGCAACCAAACGGCTGGGACATTGAGCACTGATATGTCCAAATCCATGGCATGAGCAGAGTTATTAAATTCGCCGAATTATTCGCGAATAATTCGTGCGAACAGAATTTTTCCAAATTAAACGAAAAATTCTGACCGAATCCGAATTATAAATAGAATTCGGTAAAAATCGTGATTTTTTCTAATTGGATTTAAAAACGCGAATACATTGGACCGAACCGTTTTAAACCGAATTATTCGGTTCAAACACACTTTATTAAAAAAAAAAATCGAATTACAAAAGCCAAAACCGAGGGTTTCATGACTTTCGTTTTCTTTCTGCTTCTCCCAAAATCCTTGCTTCTTCTCCGGTTAAGTTCTTCGTTATGCTTCTCCCAAAATCCTTGCTTCTCCGGTTCTCCCCCAGCCTTGGAGGCATGCTGTCTTTTAGGACCTCTCCCCAGTAAATTTGATTTTCCCATCTTCCCATTGTTCCAAAATCCCCACTTCCCCCAAACCCTCATCCTCTCCATCTCCGACCGGCGACTCTCTCAGTCACTTGATGTCTCTGTTTCTTCCAATCCATGTCTCCGGTGACTTCGTGAGTTCGAGAGGGTAGGTGAGTTCGTGACTCGTGACTCCTGAGGTCAGGGAGACAGGGACTCAGGGCCAGGGTGGGGCGGCCGACGGGTGCCGAACTGCGTTCTTTGAAAAATTCCAAACATTTTTCCTTCGAGAGGACTGGTTAGTGCTGCGTCAGGCGGAGGTGTTTGATTTTCGGTGTTGGATTTTACTCTACTAGCTCTTCAATAGAATTTCACCAAAAAAATGGTACATATGAAGCCATTTCACTCTCTTTCACTCTCTTGCTTCTTCTAAAGTTCTGTAATCAGTCGTTTTTTTTCTAGTTTGCTTTGGGTTTGCTAATTTTTCTGTTAGGGTTTTTGCTTATTTCGATATCTGAATGCGTTTAAGATCCAACATTTCTTGATGCCCTCGAATTTTTGAAGTTCTGATATTTTTTATTTTTCTGAAATTAGTTGGAAAATTTAGGGTTTTAACATACTGATCTTCTAGTTTTGTGTTGTTCTCATTAAATGATGAAATCACACTAGAATATGCAAGCTTTGAGTAGAAGTTGATGGATTTCTAAAGTACTTCAATTTCTCAAGCTTTCTTCACTCGGGTTTGCTTCCGGACCATAAGGGATTCAGAATCAAGGCTGTGATCTTTCTTATCGGTTTCCCAATCTTTATTATTCTGTTAATTGGTTGTTGGGGTTGGCTCTGCTTCTGCCGGCCAGATATCTTGCCATCACTCTTCTCTGCTGGTTGCAGCCTTGCAAGTATGTGTTCTTCAATTTTAAAGATCTATAATTTCTTACCGTGTTAAAGATCTAATGATTTTTTGGTTTCTTCTATTGAAAGATGGCAGTATACAAGATATATGTTGTAACTAACAAAGCCTGTTTGTATAGTTATCCCAGCTTTACTGTTGTTTGCACCTATTGTTTTGAACCTGTTGTTTCTTCTATTGAAAGATGGCAGTAGAAATCTGTCTGTTTACTGTTGTTTCTTCTATTGAAAGATGACAGTAAATGCAAGACAATTTACTGTTGTTTGCACCTGTTGCACTTCTCTCTATTTGCATTCTTGTGCTTTCCCTTTGCCAGTACAAACTGGGTGAATCTAGTAATATCTCCATGCCATTGTACAAAAAATAGGGGCAAATTGAATGTGGCATAAGGGCTGGGTCTACTATTTTGACAGCTTTGGGTTGGAAAAATTAAAGGAAAGAATGCAATTTTGAGTGAAGGGTTGTTTGATGTTTATTTCTCTGTTGATTGTATTGTACCTTTGGTCATGCATTGTAAAAGGCTATGCATGTTAGTGGGACTTGAAAACTTGATTCTTTAATTATTCAGAGGCTATTTGCTTATGTAATGTAATTATTAATATCAGATGTATTTGTTTGTTTATATGAATTGATTTTTGTTGTTTTTTTTTTTTTGTGTTTCAACTTTTAACAAATAGGAAAAATGGGAAGACAAAAAGAAAAGTTTTGGAAACATGCTGAGCAACTTGATAGTTCACATTTCAAATGCAAATTTTATGAAAAACAAGTTTATGGAGGGGTCACTCGACTCAAGTATCATTTAGCTAAGGTTAGTGGTCATGATGTTGCCTCTTATGAGAAAGTATCAGATGATGTCCAAGCAGAAGCTCTTCTTGCTATTAATTCTGAATCAAGTAGCAAAAAGCGGAAGAGTTGTACCAGTGGTGAGAGTATAGTTGGTTCTTCTCCTTTAGCTATAACTAGTCAAAGGCAGTCCACAATGGAGGAAATGATCCCTAAGGTGGACAAATCAACTTGGGAGAAATCTCTTCGTGACCTTTTTATTAAAAATAACATTTCTTTCAATGTTGTTCAATCGGATGCTTTCATCAATTTTGTGAAGTGCATAGCCCGTTATGGTCCTAGTGTTCCTATTCCAAGTTATGGAACCCTTCGTGGAAGAATAATTCCTGAAGCAAGAAAGGACGTTGAAAAATATGCTGAAGAAGTAAAATTTTCTTGGAAGCAAACTGGTTGTACATTCATGTCTGATTCATGGACTGACTTGAAGAAGCGGTCTTTTCTTAATGTGATTGCTTATTCCCCGGGTGGTGCTCTCTTTTTGAAGTCAGAGGAGTGTTCTCATGTTAAATTGACTGCTTTTTATATATTTGATATTCTTGACAGAGAGATTGAAAGTATTGGCCCAAATTTAGTGGTTCAGCTAATTTCAGACAATGCATCCAATTATTCAAGTGCACTTGATATGCTTACTGGAAAGTATCGTTGGTTGTTTAAGACTCGATGTGCAGCCCATGGTATCAATCTAATGTTGAAGGATATCTATGAAAAAGGTTTTTTGGGTTCAAGAAATTTTTAATGAGGCAAAAAGAATTATTGACTACTTGTACAAGTCAATAATTGTCTTACAATTGATGAGGAGTATCACAAACAAGGATCTAAAATATCCTTGCAAAACTAGATTTGCTTCAAACTTTTTAATGCTTCAGTCAATTGTTGAAGTGGAAGAGAAGGTTAGACTCCTAGTTGCATTAGCTGAGTGGAGGAGTCTAAGAAATTCGAGATCTTTAGAAGCAGATCGAGTAGTGGACACTATTCAAAGGGAGTCGTTTTGGAATGATTCAAAAGAGATTTTGAGATTTATGGAACCAATCATTCGAGTTCTCCGTTTGGTTGATGGTGATGGGGCTACATCAGGGTATTTGTATGAAGCAATGGAAAGAGCAAGAGAGGTATTGGAGAAGCTTTATGAGGAAGACCACCGGTATGACCAAATTTTGAAAATCTTTGATAAGAGAAGAGATGAAAATATTTTGGGTATCATTCACTATGCAGCTGTTGTTTTCAACCCCACTTATTTTTTTAGTGAAAGATTCAAAAAGATTCCTCAAATGAAAGATGCAACAGATTTCATTGGTGAGACAGTGGTTCCACAAGATGAGAGGAGAGAATATTATGGACAGCTGGCAGTATACCACATGAAGTCTAGCACTCTTTTTACTCCCAGTGCCAAGATGATGATGGAAACTAGTCATCCTCGTAAGTGTAATAATTATTTTCTTTTTAAAATTTTTAGTTTATTGTTTCTTATGTAAAGATTACTTGTCTTTTAAAATTGTTTATATATATATATATATATATATATATTTTGCCAATGACAGGGGTTTGGTGGCATATACAAGGTGATGCTATTCCTATCTTACAGAAGTATGCCATTCGAATATTGAGCCAACCATGTAGTTTTTTCGGCTTGTGAGAGAAATTGGAGTGCCTAGGATGCAGCACAAACCAAAAAGAGGAATAGATTGTCAGCAGCGATGTTAGATGATTTAGTCTATGTGAGAATGAATTCGTTGATGATGGAAAAAAGGGGTGAACTTGAACAGAAAAACATGTTACCCATTAATCTTGACAATATTAGTGTCAATGATTTTGATCAGCGCATTGAGGACGTTGATAAAGAGTTAGAGAGATTGTTGGATGATGTGGATGATAGCATTGCTGAAGACTTGCTATTTGGTGCAAGTGCTAGTTTTACTGAGAGCGAGACTCAACCCCCAGATAGTATATAATGATTTAGTTGAGTACTTAAGTTATGGTGATGTAATAACTATTGTTATGCTTTTGTGGATGTTTTGCTTTATTTAGAATAGTTTTTCCTTTTAAGCATGAATGATGGAATTATGTGAGTCATGGACTCATGGATTGAATGAAGTGATTTTGAACTTTTATGTCCCTACAGGATAATTGGTAGAAGCATTAAAACATGCATTAGAAATTGAATTACTGTAACCATTGCTTTCATCACTCAATGACAACTTTTTTCTAGTTTTTTTACTGTATTGTATATTTGAACTACAATAATTTTCTCTTTTTAGGTGTACATATCAAGTTAATTACTTAATAAATAAAATAGATACAATAAATTATAAAAATAACATCCGAATTTTTTGCCCGACTTTTATTTTGGTACTCGAATAATTCTCGAATCCGAATCTGAATCCGATTTTTATTTTGTCCGCTTTTTTGACCGACTTTTTTGACCAAACCCTTAAATTAACCAAACAAATTATTCCGAATAATTCTTCGGCCGAATAATTCCAGAATACGAATTTGCTAACTATGCCTGTAGGTGCCCATGTGTACATCTATGGTTCGGATGATTTGTTATGCACCATGTAGAATTTTGTGCTAGGTATCATAACCCTAAGTGCTACACCCCTTGTCCGTAGGGGGTTAGGTACGGACTAATCCCAATAAAAGTGACTGCCTGATGAACAGTACACTGTGAGTGGTATAACATACTGTACCAGTGGTGGATGTGATAGATGTGGTGTGTGTGAGACAGGATACAACGTACTGTATGCCTATGGTTATTGATATGGGGTTACCTTTTAGGGGTTAGCCGGGGGACCGAGGCTTTAACTGGGACTGGCTAGCTCCTGCTTGCGACGTAGCTTGTATTCCTAAGGCCCAACGTATAGGGTAGGGAATGCCACCTGTGTCGGTAGCACATATACCCATAGGAGATGAGACTTAGTAATGGACTAGGAAATCTGAATAGTTAAATATATGGATTCATGAGCATCATTCTATTGTGTGGAGCGTGCATTGTATATGGATGTGTGTATTTGTTTCTATCCCACCCCTCACTGAGCATCACCATGTGCTCACTCCCCATTTCTTTGTTCCATAAATGAGGAGAGCAGTCAGCAGCAGGTTGATAATTCAGAGCATGATGACGTGGTTATGGATTAGTTGGCTTGTATTTTGGATTTTGATGATTTCAGCCATGGGCATGACTGCGAATGTGATGATTGTGCATACGGTGAATGCTATTGTGAATCATTGTATCTGTGGCATCTAGTATCACATAGAAGCACTGGGTGGATAATATCTTTATTTGATTTTATATGATCCGTTGCTAACTCTGATTATGATTTTAGCATACATGGTTGTGGTGTTGTGGACTGTCTTGGAGTAGGATCCTAGTTTGGCGGGCTGACTGGGTGCGGTGAGGTATCCAGTGCCGGCGCACCTATGCCATACCAAGGGCAAGGTAGGGTGTGACATACACCCCCGAGCCTCACACTTATGCAACATGTAAATGTCATGATGCTGACCAAATAATCTAATAGGTCGGTATTTGGTGGGTTCTACCAAATGGGAATTTAATTTAAATGATTTTATGTCTTTAGAAACTAATTTGAAGAATTAATTTTATTTGGGATGGTTCATCCAAACGGGCCCTAAGGACCCTCAGGGCTGAACCATATAAGCCCCAAAACCTCCTCTGTTTTCTCATTGTTTTTGCTGTACATACGGTGGAACAACAGAGGAAAGGAAGAAGGAAAAGAAGAGGAAGAAAGAAGAAGAAGAAAAGAGACGGAAGGGGGATTGAGTTGGGGGCTGCCTGTAATCAGGTAAGGCTGCTGTCCTACTGATTTACTGAATTTGATTAGGTAAATTAGGGTAGAAGCATGCTAGGGTAGAAATCTTTAGTAATTGAGGGCTGAATTCGAGTCCTTATGGACTAAATTCAGCACCTGGGGCTGAATACCTAACTTTTGTAGGGATTTAGGGATTTAATTACTACTAAATCCATCCCTCAAACCCCAAGACAAAGGGCTTTTTCCATACAAGAATATGTTGGTATAATTGGGACTGAATTGAGAAAGAATATGGTTAGAATTCTGCAGAAAAGAGTAGGCAGAATTTTATTTGATTTTAGATTTGGGGAAATTAGATTTACTAGGTTAATTCCTTCCCTGTGACCCATTATCTCTCTTAATTGGAAGTGGAATTAGGCTGGAGTTACTGTATTCCATACAATAGACTTTGATGGAATGATAAATTTTTGGAAAAATTGAATAAGCCCTCTAATTTATCCGATTTGGGTTTAAACCTGAATTTTTTGTAAGAATGAGTTTGTACACTGCTATACAGAATTTTATTACTGAAATTGATGGTTTTATAGGTTGTGGAATGACCCTAGAGTCATTAGGAAACCTTCCCTATGTTGCTAAAGTCAATAGCCTCTAGGTGTGTAGAAAATTCTATAGATTCTATGTCACCAGTTAGGCAAGTGGCCAGACGGTTGTCTCCCACCTGTTGGCGTACTTTGAGTCCAATCTGCCTCTGTTTTGGGTGGTTAGTTCCCTGCCCCATGTGGGTTATGTTTCTTACCTTTTTACCCAAATAAACCATATGAGTCGGGGTAGTTCGGGGGCATTTTCAAGACTTTAATTAAAGTTAGTATGTGGGCTATGATTAGACTGTATTTTATATATACATGACCATTTTAATTGAGCATTTGATTCTAAATTAATGTTAAAAGTGATTATATAATGTGATTTTCTCACATTTGCAGGTTATAGGATCATGCGTATAAAAGATGCTAAATGGGAGGATCCAATGCAATCTAGACACCGGTTTACCCATGGATTGATTCACATGTGATCAAGGATAAGATGGAAAGAAGTTTCACTGAAGCAATCAAGGAAAAATGAGGAATTTCACCTCAATTTAGAAGTTTAGCCAAGAGATTAAGCAACAAAGAAGAATCAAACATAAGAGGACTTGCACAAGTGTAGGGGAATGATGGTAATTTTGAAAGATGAGGAGTTTGCCAGAATATATTGGATATGGGCTCGTTGCATTTGTAATTTAATATGATGCATCTTTAATTCTCGATACGAGTCAATCCAGGGCCGGGATGGAGAGATATAGCCCAAAAACCGTTTTGGGCTAAGTTAGAATTTAAGTAAAATTTTAGAATTTTTAAAAATTACTTATATAATCTCTCTCCTCTCTCCTTTAAATATCTCTTTCCCATTCCTATTTCTACTTGGTCTCGTTCTTTTTTTCCCTCTTTCTTCTCTTATAAGTATCTTTTTCTTTCCTACATGGTTTCTAACTCTGCTCTTCCTTATCTTACAAGTATCTCTCCCATTCCTAATCTACTTCTAACACACTCTCCTTAGCCTATATATAGGGTCTTAATTCACAACTTGAGAAGCACAAAATTTTTAAAGAGCTTTTTGTTATTAGCTTTTTATTTTCTCTGGAGTTGTAAGCAAATATTGAAGATTGAAGTTAAAGCTGAAGTTTGAAGTTCTTAAGCTTGGATTTTACAGTACATATTCAGTAAAATACTTCTTTTTATTTTATTTTTAATTTCAAATTTAATTTCATATAATGTCTTATCCATCTTCTAGTTGTTCTTCATCTTTCCTCTTCCCCATGGTTAACTAAATCCTGCAACTGAGGGATTAGATGAAACCGTGAGATGAAGAGTAACTTATAAGCAATTGATGCCCCCTTTTTTCAATTCCATGTAACCAAAATTCTATTGGAAAGTCAAAATTATGTATGCCATTGATTACCTTTCGTATGCATAATTTACCAACTTCCAATACAGTTTTGCTTATAATCTAATGCTATATATATGTGTTGAATAACTCATGAGACATTAGATTTAAAAATCCATATTTCCTATTGACTTATTCAAGCATACGATAGGGCTAGATTGTTTGTAGATTGTTCATAAATCTCATGGTGGATTCTAATTCCTAAACATTTTCCCACATCATAATTTCACATCTCTCTAGTGCTTACATAATATTAGGTTCATTAATTCATTCTAATTTTAATCTTAGGTTCACTTTATTATTGCATGTTTAATTTAATTCCATGGTTAATTCTTATCTTTTTCACCTTTGTTAGTTTAGTTTATTTTAATTTGTGACAACCCCATTAGTTAATTCATTCTTCCTAGGTTGGAATTGAATTTTTCATAGAGCTCACCTCCCTGTGATCGACTTGTAGCTACACATGACTTATGCGCTTCAATTAAGTTTTTGGTGCCATTACCGGGGAGGCGATGCCTCTGTGTTCAGTTTTAGACTGATTCAGAGTGTCTTTCTTTTCTATTTTAATTTACATTAAGTAAAAAAAAAGTTTAGATTTAGGATTCATCTTTGTGTTGTGCAGTGCATAAGTGTTTGGTCCAGAAACTCTAAAGGTCGTTTAGAGTGTATAAAATTACACATGGCTGAGGAAATATCCAAAACCCTTAGGGACAAGTTCTACCCTGCCCAGGCAGCACAACCTTTATGTATTCGTATGCCAACTGCCAAGGCACTAACTATGAGCTTAAATCTCAGTTCATTACCATATTACCTCATTTTCACGGTCTGCCATCTGAAGATGCCTACCTCTTCCTTAGGGAATTTGAGGAAGTGTATATCCTCATAAAGATGTAGAAATTGACAGATGATGCTGTTAAGCTGGGATTTATTACTTTCTCGCTCAAAGATGGAGCGAAAAAATGGTTATATGGGCTGCCTATGATTCCATTACCACCTGGGAGAAATTCACAGTGGAATTTTTGAAGAAATACTTTCCTTTGCACAAACTAATAAGATTAGGAATGATATTCTTCAATTTAGGTAAAAGCCCAATGAATCATTTTCCAAGCTCATGGAAAGATTCAAAGACCTTCTCCAAGAGTGCCCTCACCATGGACTGGATACATGGCATTTGTGCCAAAACATATATGAGAGAATTGACTACCACACAGAGCAGATGTTGGAATCCATGTACCCTACAGGATTCACTTCATTTACTGATTTCAACATTGCTTGGAACCTTTTAGTTGACCTTGCTGAAAAGGCTTGTGAGTGGGAATCAACTCAGGAAAGTGAGAGAGCCATTGCCAAAGGTTTATTTACTGAAAGTATTGTGACAAAAGAAGCTCATTTAGATAGTCTTCTCAAGAGACTAGAAGCCATAGTGGTTAAGGGACCATCTCAAGTATATTAAGTTAATCAGACCATCCCTATGTGTAGTTACTACCATGCTCCAAACCATGTTATGGAGGAATGCCCTAATCTTTCTGGAGGTAGCAATGGTAGTGAGAATGTGAGTGCAATGTACCCAATAATCCATATAGTAGCACTTACAGTCTAGGATGGAGGAACCATCCAAACTTCTCTTGGAACCAAGGGAATAACCAAGCTGGATCATCAAATTTCTAGAGTCAAGGTTAGTTTGGTCCCCCAAGGTCCAACCCTCCTTCTAATTTTGTTAGGCCACCACCCCCAAATCCTAATTTGCAACCCCCAGGTTTCCAAAAGTGGGTGAGTCAGCTAGGATCAGTTCTTTAGAAAAAAAATACGGTACTTCCCATGAGTACCTTCATAACAAGCCAACATAATATGGAGAAACAAATCTCCCAGCTTGCTATGGCTTTACATGAATGGGAAAAAGGGAAATTGCCAAGTCAACCAGATCCGAATCCCAAGAACTTGAATTTGAATCAGCAAGGACAACCTAATTTGCTGAATTCAGTTCAACAAAGTTCACACCAAGGAGAGCCCTTCAATCACTATAATGCCATGTATGCATTAAGGAGTGGCCATAAGTACACTCAGGATGATATACCTAATTCATCTAAGAATTTTGAGAACCTTTCTGTTAGGGTTAGTACTCCATCTCCTTTGCCAGGTTCATTTGAGGAACCTAGTACTGTTACTGTTCAGGATGTGCAGCCTAAGTGAGTCTTTGTGCCTACTGCCCCATTCCCAAAGAGATTAGTGAATACCAAGGAAACTGCTTCCATTGATAAAATCCTTAATGTTTTTAAGAATGTGCAGGTCAACATTCCTTTGTTGGATGCAATCTCATAAGTCGCTACTTGTGCTAAAGTCTTCCAAGACTTATGTACTCAAAAGCGATCCACCAATGTACCCAAGAAAGTCTTTTTGGCTGCAAATGTTAGCCCCATTCTGTCTCACTAGATTCTAGTAAATATATGGACCCTGGTTATCCCACTATATCTTGTGTTATTGGTAACACAAAGATAGACCATGCTCTTCTTGATCTTGGGCCAAGTGTTAATCTTTTGTCTTTCTCTGTGTACCAGCAGTTAGGTTTGGGAGAGATAAAATGATTAATGTCACACTTCAGTTAGCAGATAGATCAGTCAAGACTCCCAAAGGCATGGTTGAGGATGCATTACTACTTAAAGTTGGGGAATTTTTATTCCCAGTTGATTTCATTGTTTTAGACACCCAACCAGTTGCCAACATTCGGGACCAGATCCCAATCATTCTTAGTAGACCGTTCCTTGCCACTAGCAATGCCATAATTAATTATAGGAATAGTATCATGAAACTTTCTTTTGGCAATACTTCTGTGGACTTTAATGTCTTTAGGTTGGCTAAGCAACCAAATCTCCATGAGGAGGAAGTTCGTATGCTTCAAAAAATTCCAGATTCCATTGAGACATTTTGATACTGACTCTAATTCTGAATTTCAAGAGTGTATGGAGAAATTTGGTGAATTTGATGAGGAAATTATGTCTGAGGTTTGGAGTCTCCAACCACCAGTAGAGCCCACTGGATCCTTATCTACCTCAATGCCCAAGCCTTCCATTGTTGAACCCCCTAAGCTTGAGTTGAAGGAGTTGCCCTCCAATCATAAGTATGCTTTCTTAGGTAAGGATCACACTCTTCTAGTCATCATTGCTTCTGATTTGACTTCAAGTCAAGAGGAGGAGTTGATCGAGCTTCTAAAGGAAAATAAGGAAGCCATAGGGGCTGACATCAAAGGAATTAGCCCTTATATTGTTCAACATCATATTCACCTTATTGAGGAGTCTAAACCTTCAACTGAACCCCAGAGAAGAGCTAACCCAGTGACGAAGGAAGCCATTAAAAAAAAAAAATTTCTTAAGTAGATGGATAATGGGATCATTTATCCAATTTTTGGTAGCTAGTGGGTGAGTTGTTTGAGATTTAAAAGTAACCGCAAGCGTACGAATCAGTGTAGCTAACGGGTTGAACACAAGGAGAGTAGCCACTTTATTTTTAGCTTCTTTTAGTAATGAAAAGTGTATGAATTGATTGATTGTGATCTAATTCTAACTGCCGACCTAAAACACATGCATCTAATAGAACGTCCTAACCAACACAACTAACGAAATTGGAATTGCAATTAAAAATAAAAACCTAACCATTCACATCTAACTCTAACAATTTGTTATCTAGGAATTTAAATACTCAAACCACACAATTAAAAAGTAAATAACTGAAAGTAAAGTGCTGAAAAGTAAATAAAAGTGCAAATAAAGGGGACAAAGCCAGAGAGAGGCACATAAGTAGGTTTTTCTACTTAGCCCGAGGGATGCACCATAAATAATATGAGATTCTCTTCTTGACTAGAGAGTTACTCTTACAAGGGCTACTCTACTTAGCTTTAGGGGAAGGGATGCAATATAAATAAGAAAAGTAAAAGGATGGTTCCATAGCTAGAGAGGGGCAAATCCAACACATAATCTAGCCATAAACCTTAGGGGAAAGGGAAAGCAATAATGTCAAACTAAAAATTTAAAACCTAATTTAAGAATGATGGGTAGCAAGAAGAGGGAATTACAGAAGGGTGAGAAGACTTATGAAGAAGCCTACCTACCTGAACTTCAATACTTGAATCCTTGAATTAAAATAACTTGATTGATTTGAGATACTACCAGCCCTAAAAACCAGATCTGGAATGAACCAAATCCAAAATTGCTAGGCCTAGAGAAAACAAATCTAGAAGAGAAAAACTGAACTTGAAAGAGATGCTCCACATCTTGTTTTTGTCACCTAGAACTAAGCCTAGAACTAGAAATTGAAAATTACAACTTCAATACCATAAACAATAAAATAAAAGACTGAATCAAAATAAAAGTGCTTGCATTCATGAAATAATAATAAAAAAAAAACATTACATAAGTTTTTAAAACAAAACCTAAAACAAAGAACTAGAGAATAGAACTAGAGGAGAAAAAACCTAGAGAAAAAGAGAAAAACTAGAGAAGAAAGGTGCACCCTCCTCCACTTGGTTGACTTTCTTATATAGGGAATGGGGAGGTAGAGATAAAATAGGAAGTAGGGGGGAAGAGAGAGGAGAGGACGGTCCAAAGGGATCCTCTAGGATCATGTGATGAGGTGGAAATAGAAAAGAGGGAAAAAAAAAAGAGAAGAGAATGGAGATAGGGTAGAGAATCCAACGATTTGGGTGATGAGGTGGAGGAAGGAGAGAAGAGAAAAATGAGAGAAAATAGGGGAGAAAAGGGAAGAACGTCCAAGTGTGGGCCACTCTTGGATTGTTTGTGAGGTGGAGGAGAGAGAGGAGAGAAAATAGGAAAGAAAGTAGGGGAGAAATGGTCTCCCATGATTTTTCTTTTTGTTTCCTTTTTTTTTTTTCTTCTTTTTTCTCTCTCTTCAAACTTGGGCACAAAGCCCCCCCCTTCGAATGATTTTCTATTCTTTTCTTGAAAGATTTGAACAATATTCTAATCTATGAAAAAATTTCCTCAGTGCCCCTTGTTTTAAATGAGTGGAAAATAGGAGAGAAAATCTTCACAAAATCTCCAAAAAGAGAGAATGGCCCAAAGTGGAGGAGAGTGAGTGTTCAATGCCCCAAGTAGGTCCCTCCATCCTTGTTGGCACCTTGGAATATTCTTTATACCCCTGGAATAACTGTATAGAGGCTGGTTCTACATCTCGGTTCAGTTCTAGTCCATTATTCTTTTTCTGGTCCAAAAAGAATAATCACAAGTGTGGTTCTCTAAACGAATGTGTACTTTTAATGCAACACGTCCATCTCGCTCAGAATTTCATCATCTTCGTAACTATAGAAGGAACGCGACCTCTTTACGTGTAAAATTAGAGATATGACGCCTGATAGTCCTTAAGGCTTTGAAAATAGAAAACCTGCAAAAAGAGAGTAAAAATCATGGTAGTTCCATTCTAAATATGTAAAAATGCATGCTTTACTACCTCAGATTTCACACATAAATGTACTCATTAGAATTCCACCACACTTAAACTTTGTTAGTCCTTGAGAAAAACAACAAGAAAAAGAATAAAATGTAAATAATTAAAAACCTAACTCACTTTCGTAGGAATCACGGTTGCACTTAGCATGTGCAATAAGCCTTTGAACCACTAGGTCACCCCTAGAGGACTAGTTGTGTCTCATGGGTGTTTACAGTGAATATACACCCAAAATTTAGAAAAAACAAATAAATCCCAACCTTGGCTAAAGGTAAGGGCCATATCGATCTGGAGCAAAGATAACTCCACTTACACTTGATCTAAGGACCCCCACACTTTAATTTTTATTAACCCCACATTAATTTCAGGCACAAGCATATTTCTTAATTTGGAACTCACCTTGTCTCTTTCAAAACATTCTTTTCTTAAGGCAAAACCACTTGTAAAGTAATAAGGAACTAAGGACTAAGGTGTTGGAGTGTTTTCGACCAAACATGTTACCAAGGCATTGATGACATTTGCACATTCTTTCCTACTATGTGGTTTTTTTTTTTTTTTTTAATAATAAGCTCTATCCTACTCCACTACTATTGGCCGGAATGACATTGTGGAGCAAACACCAATTACCCAAGTTACTATGTAGCATTGCTTTTTGCATATGACCACATAGATAGTGATGCCAAAGTTCTTTTAGAAATTTCTTTCCTAGGAGTTTCAATCAAGACACCACACTTCCTGAGGTGCAATGCCTTGTCTAGTTCTAAGGAAATCAAATTTTATATCACTTTTCACACTTCGTTTAAAATTGTATATTTGTCAACTCATGCCAATCTAAAAATAAGGTCTCAACGCTAAATCAAGAGTACAAGGACCCCACAGACTTACATATAGTCTAACACCTTAAAACAAGGGTTTCTTATTTTTCAAAAGAGTCTCACCTCAAGACACAAGCTTGTTTATTTTTTCTCAATAAGGTTTTGTTTTTTATGCTTTCAAGATGGGTACCTTAATCAAAACTATTACTTTCATACATCAAGCAACTGAATGGTATGATCATTAGCCAAAAACTAAAGTAGTACTTCATCCTTAACAAGCTCAAAAACAAAAACAAACAGAGGAGAAAAACGCAAAAAGAAAAAAAAAACACTGATTTCCCTCCCCCACACTTAAGTGATGCAATGTCCTCAATGCATGGAAAGAATTAAAAGTAAGGGCCATGCAAGGGGGTCATACCTGGGTAAAAGTCAGTCATCTATGTAAAGAGGTTCATGGAGGTCCATGACATCTTCCAGAGTAGAAGATGGCATCTCAATGAAGGGTTTCAATCGTTGACCATTGACCTTGAAAATTGCACCTGTGCTAGGGTTCAAAACCTCAATAGCACCATGAGTAAAAATAGTCTGCAAAACATAAGGACCATCCCAACAGGATCTCAACTTACCTAGAAAAATATGCAACCAAGAATTGTAAGGCAAAACCTTATCACCAGGTGTGGAAGACTTCCTAAATGTTTGTTGTTTGAGACTTAAAATGTAACCGCAAGCGTACGAATTAGTGTAGCTACGGGTCGAACATAGGGAGAGCAGCCACTTTATTTTTTATTTCTTTTAATAATGCGAAAGTGAACCGATTAATAGTTGTGATCTAATTCTAATTACCGTCCTAAACATATGTATCTAAAATAACGTCCTAACCATTCGTCATCTAAGAATTTAAAGATGCAAGCCACACAATTAAAATTAAATAAATAAATAACTGAAAATAAATAACCCACCTAATTTAAAATAAATAAATAAAAGAAAAAAATTCTGAAATAAAAATAAAGTAAAAGAAAGGGGAGAAAGCTAAAGAGAGACTCACAAGCTACCTTAACTCACAATCTCAACCAAACCATGACTTGGGGAATTAGATTTAAATAAAAATCTTAAAGACAACAAATAATAGAAATTGCATAAATAGGAGACAAACATTGGTGCCAAAGCCATTTCATTATAATCAAGAATTGAGTACATAAGCTGACACCAATCTTTCTCAAAATAAATGATAGAAAGTGGAAATCCTAACTAGCCGAAATCTAGGAATTCAAATAACAGAAGCAAATGATAGAAAATAAACTTCAACTAATAACTAGAACATGAAATTTCAAAGAGAACATGGAAAAAGGGAAATCCTAAGACTACCGTGGCAACCTAAGCGATTATTGCTGCTGATCCTGATACTGGTTCTGCCCAAAGCCTTGAGTCCGGTTATAACCTTGTGCTCTCAGCTCTGGTACTGGAATGGCAAGGTGGAAGACCATTTCCTACATCTGTGCCTCAAGGGAGGCCACCTGGTTGTCCAACAGGCAGTAGCTCTAATCCACACTCTCTAGATGAGTGTCCATCCTCCATAGAATGTTGGTGGTGGCATCTAGACAGGCCATCACATCATTGAGTCCATAGGGCCTTGCACCCCTAGTGCCACGGGATGAGGAGGCCACAAAATTCCCCATAGCCTGAGGGTTAGGTGGTGGAACCATTCTAGCAGGAGGCACATATAGAGGGATTGCACCTCCATCACCCCCATGACCACCTCTTGGCTAGTTCTTTATATCCATTGGTTGATCCTCCTCAGCCTCATCCTCAATGACCTCCTCCATGTTCAGAATCATCTTCTTTAGAGAATCTTGGTTGAAATCCAAGACATCGGTTCCCAAGCTCTCCTTGCCCTCTAGGTTCAACCCAAACCATAGGAAGACCTCAGTCAGAATCCGACCGTAGCAAAGGTTTCCGGCCCTACATGCCCCTCCCTCAGCCGTTGTAACCATGGTCCACATCAATAGATAAGGGAGGCATACCTTCAGCCCCATGTAGACACAGTAAGTGACATAGGCTTGAAGAATTGATACCTCATCGAAGTGACCACTGGTAGGGAGGACATTCAGTTGAATGGCTCTGCATATTCCCTTCAGCGTAGCACAATAATTAGCAGTCAAGTGCCACCCAAAATCCTCCTTTGTGAGCATGTTGTCCATCTTTTTCTGGACATCAAAGTCCTGGAACTCGTAAGACGGAGTCCTAGGAGGATAGTAAGCCAGCTCTCCCTCATTGGAGATCATCAGAATGTTGGCCAACTTAACCATGCCGAAGAAGATATCGACCCCCTCCACACTCAAGGTGATCCTCATCTCCTCAGTGCCACGATTCTCACATCGCAAATTACAGTAGAAGAGCCTCACAAGCCTTGGGTAGTACTTCACATTCGGTTTTAGGATACGGTACCACCCAATGTCGTCGAAGTATTGGTGGAGGCAAAACTGACGGATGTCCCTTATCCTCACATACTTCCCAAGATCTACATTTCTATACTCAAAATTCTTCCATCGACCTTGTTTCTCCACAGAGTGGAACAACCGGTGATTATACTATTCATCCTCAGGAACAACCGATTGTGTGGCACCACGGCTGGGATGAACACAGCGACCAGACATGGTTGCAACACAAGTTCCTAAGATTCAAGGAAAATAAAACCTAAGTTAGGAAGAATGCCAAAAACAAAGAGAAAAATCCTAAAAACTAGGTCAAAGAAGAAGGAGAATTCACCTTGGATGCGTAGGCGGTGCTAATCGATCATGAAATCGCAAGAGGAAGGTGGGGAATGGGTTGGAGAACCTTCCTTAGCCATTTCCTCTCCTTCTCCACAAGTTAGAATAGGGTTTTTTGAGAGAAACCCCAATCTCAAGCCTATATATATTGTATTTGGGTCCCCTGGAAATATGCCATTGGAAACACTGGACCTAAATCCAGTGACTGTTTCCGGTGAGCCAAAATTGCCAGGATTGCTCTCTGTTTTGGTCACCGAAAATATGATTGATATTTTTTGTGAAAACCCCCTATTTCTGATGAATATTTTTGGGAATGAATTTATTTATTTATTTATTATATTTGCTTCCTTAATTAGGGATTTCCTTCCTAATACGCATGTGATCGGATTCCAATACTTGGTGGACCCCACTAATGCATACTCTAACCCTAAATTACTTTTTATGTACGTATACAGGACCCACTATGCATTTTAACCTTAACATGCTTGCTACTTATGTATGTGTGACTAACTGGGATTCCTTAACAGGAATCATGTCGTGCAGGAATACCCAATCCCGGTCCAATGCATCACCTCCCGCTTCCCCTATATGGAATCGGGGTAGACCAATCAATGCACCACCGGCCCCACTAGTTCTCTCGACACAGGATGTTGCCAACATAATGGGAAACATGATGCACGAGGTGGAAGAGAGGCAAAATCAGTTCATGGCCAGGATTGATACCCAGATCCAGGCTGCTATTGGAGCTCAGAATGCACCTCTTACAACCCCTACTCTACAGGCACTAGCCCCAGTGCAAGCTGGTTCATCCACCCTCCAGACATCTAATGGGATGCAAGGGCAAATGCATAGACACATGCAAGGGCAGTTTCAAGGATAAGTACCCAGGCAAGTGCAAGGACAACCCAAGTGAAAGTAGAGGGTTGGACTGACTTAACCAAAATGATGGAGAAATTCCAGAGGCCAAGGCCCCCATATTTCTCCAATATAAGCCATGATCAGTTGCTTCTCTCAAGATGGATTGGGGCTATGGAGAAAGTCTTTAAGTTGATGGGCTGCAATGATGAGCAGAAAATATTATGTGCTGGCTACTAATTACAAAATGAGGCCGATGCTTGGTGGAGGGCTACTGAGCCCCATTATGAGTGCAACCAATCCCACCCTCACTTGGGAAGACTTTAAGGAGACCTTCTTTGGAAACTATTTCCCCGAGAGCGTTTAGGATAGGAGAGAGAGTGAGTTCTCCAATTTGATTCAAGGATCCCGATCCGTGCTAGGGTACCAACAAAGGTACGAGGAGTTGTACTACTTTGCTCCGGAGCACATCCAAAATGATAGATCCAAGGCCAGGAAGTTTAAAAAGGGCTTAAGGCTAGGCATCAGTTCTACTATGTCTGTGTTGAAGCTGTAGACATATGCTGAAGTGGTCCAAGAGGCCAAGTCTATTGAGGACAGACATAGGGACAATTTCTTGGCTCAACAAGGAATAGGGAAGAGGCCTATGGTGACCTTTGATTCCAAAGGAGCCAGTAAGCACTCGAGAGGCCCTTATATCAACCCAACTCCAGTCCATTCAAGAAGGCCAAAAGCAAGTCAAGCCTCCCAATCCTCCCGCTCTAGTGTTATGTCAATCTGTGGGATCAGGCCCTAGGTGCTTCCATTGTGACTAGTCAGGTCACCTAGCTCCGACATGCCCCCACCAGAGACCGGGTGATGCACCTTATACCCTACCACCTAGGCCCCAGCAGGCTTATGCAGCTACCCAGCCAGCCAACCATCCTTGGGCCAGAGACCATAAGGAAAGTTATTTACTATGACCACAGAGGATGCAGAAGCTACACTGGGATAGGTACATTATTGATTTCAGTTTTACCTGCACATGTGTTATTTGACTCAGGAGCCTCCCATTCATTTGTGTCATTGACATTTGTGTAGAAGATGGAAATTCCACCCAAGAGCTTGACCTAGTGCTTGGCAGTGAGTACACCCACAGGGAGTGTGGTGGGTTTGAGTTATGTTTACGAACCATGTCTGATGACCATAAATGGACATGACTTGAATGCACAAATGATTGAGTTGGATATGACTGGTTTTGATGTAATTCTAGGGATGGACTAATTGTCTGCTTACAGAGCCAGTGTGCTATGTGCAGAGAAGGTGATAGTATTCAAACCCTATGATGAGGGAGAATTTAACTTTGTAGGGGATAATCCATAGAAACACAAGAAGATTATTGTGTCAACACTTCGGATGAAGAATCTACTAGACCAAGGGTGTCAAGGCTACCTGGCATCTGTGACGGATATTGATATAGAGGTCAGACCATTGACCAAATTGGATGTGGTAAGGGAACTTTCTGATGTATTTTTGAATGATTTGATAGGATTGGCCCCGGACCGAGAGACAAAGTTTGTTATAGACCTACTCCTCTGTTCAGCATCAGTGTTAAAGGTTCCTTACCGCATAGCCCCCACAAAACTGAAGGAATTACAGGTGCAACCTTAGGACCTTTTGAAGAAGAGATTCATTAGACCTAGTGTGTCTCCTTGGGGAGCATCGATATTGTTTGTCAATAAGAAGGACGAAAGCATGAGATTGTGTATTGATCATCGGGAGCTTAACAAGCTAACCATCAAGAACTAATATCCTTTGCCAAGGATTGATGACTTGTTAGATCAACTGCAGGGTGCTACGGTATTCTCCAAGATTGACCCTAGGTCGAGCTGCCACTAGCTTAGAATCAAGGGTAGTGGTGTTTGTAAAACAACTTTCAAATCTCGGTATGGACATTACAAGTTCTTGATGATGTCATTTGGACTGACCAATGCACCGACTGCTTTCATGGACTTGATGAACTGAGTATTTCAGGATGTCTTGGACAAGTTTGTAATTGTGATCATTGATGACATCTTGGTATATTCCAAGAGTGTAGAGGAACATACTGTTCACCTAAGGCTAGTACTACAACATCTGAGAGAAAAGCAACTCTACGTCAAATTCAACAAGTGTGAGTTTTTGCTTTCATAAGTGGCATTTTGGGCCACATTGCCTTAGATAGGGAGATAGAGGCTGACCCAGGAAAAGTGAATGTAGTTCTAGAGTGGGACACCCCCAAGAATATGGTGGACATCCATTGTTTTCTGGGATTGGCCAGATACTATAGGAGGTTTATTGAGAATTTCTCTCACATTTCTACACCAATGGCCTGACTCACATGTAAGGGTGTGAAATTTGAGTGGTCCGATGCTTGTGAGAAGAGCTTTAAGGAGCTAAGGCAAAGGTTGGTATCAGCTCCAGTTTTGACTATTCCGACCTGTACAGGTGGTATGGTTGTGTATAGTGATGCCTCCAAGCTGGGATTGGGCAGTATGTTGATGCAACATGGGAAGGTCATTACCTGTGCATCGCACCAGTTGAAGGACTATGAGAAGAACTACCCCACCCATGACCTGGAATTGGCAGCGGTGATTTTTGCCTTGAAAATCTAGAGGCATTACTTGTATGGTGAGAAGAGTGAGATATACAGTGACCACAAGAGCCTGAAGTATTTCTTCACCCAAAAGGAGCTCAATATGAGACAGAGCCGTTGGTTGGAATTGGTGAAAGATTATGACTATACTATCCACTATCACCCAGGGAAGGTCAATGTGGTAGCCGATGCACTTTGTCAGAAATCTCAGTCACTGACTCTTGTATTCTTGACTACCAATGAGCACCTCTTAGAAGAGGCCAGAAAACTACATTTGGAGCAATTGGTGGAAGGTGTCACGTTGTCACTATCGGCATTAGTGATACAACCTAGTCTAGTGGATAGAATTATTGCAGCTCAAGGTACTGATGTAGAGTTGCAAAAATTGATAGTTGATTGCAAGGAAGGAAATCAAAAGGACCCAAACTTCTCCCTAACTGAATGCGGGATTCTTAAGTTCAAGGGAAGATTGTGTGTGCCTAGTGATGGTGACTTGAGAGATAGTGTTTTGAGAGAGGCACACAGCTCTCCATACTCCATTCACTCAGACAACACTAAAATGTATAAAGACCTAAAGGGTTCCTACTGGTGGAGAAGAATAAAGAATAATGTGGCCACGCACATGGCAAGGTGCCTCACATGCCAGCAAGTCAAGGCTGAAAGATAAAGGTCCCATAGGTTATTACATTCACTACCTATTCCAGAGTGGAAATGGGAGAATATCACCATGGACTTCATTACAAGCTTACCATGCACCAGCAAGGGTATGGATGCCATTTGGGTAGTTGTGGATCCCTTGACCAAGGCAGCCCACTTCATCCCAATTAACATCACTTTCTCCATGGACAAGTTGGCCAAGCTATATATTAACAATATCATCCGGTTGCATGGTGTACTAGTTAGCATCATCTCCGATCGAGATCCCAGATTCACTTCCAAATTATGGACATGCGTGTAGAAGGCTATGGGCGCAAAGTTGAATTTCAGCATGGAATTTCACCCACAAATAAATGGACAGTCGGAGAGGACCATCCAAACCTTGGAGGACCTACTTCGAGCATGTGCCTTGGATATGAGTTACAGTTGGGATGCGCACATCCCTCTTATTGAGTTCTCCTATAACAATAGTTACCAAGCCACCATCGGTATGTCTCCGTTCGAGGCACATTATGATAGGAAATGCCAGACTCCTTTTGTAATACCCTACTTTTTAAACCCGATCTGATTTCGCGGTTGAACCGATTTAACCATGCAGGAACCGAGCCAGAGGAAATTAGAGCGGGTCCCTTATGGGCTATGATGGCACGGGTGACCTTAAACACCGGCTGGCCCGACAAGTCCGAGCCAGTGCCAGAAGAGACGGGAGTGCCCAAGCCGTGTACATGCACCTACCATAAGGTCATGTACGGATAAAGCAGGTATTATATCCGTATTTTAAGGTATATACGTATGCTACATCGTATGCCAGGGGTGGGGTTCGTGCCGAGGCCCGAACCCTGTCAAAATCCCAAGTTTTGGCCCTCAGGTGGGCGGACAGGTGGGTGCATCCACCCACCTGAGTGACCCATCCATGTACACTATTCACTTAATTAGGAATTATATATATAGCTTTATGTTTTTCTTTCTTTCCATTTATGTCACCCGTACGTTGGTGAGGAAAGTAAAGAGGAGAGAGAAAAGAAAGGGAAGAAGAAGGGAAGAGAAGGAAGAGGAAGAAGGGAAGGATTTCAGCGGCGCCGAAGCTTGATCTTCCCATTCCGGCGCCGGGAGAGTGATCTTCAATCTAGATCTACAGTTAGAGGTAAGCAAAGTTGGGTTTTGTGAACATTCACCATACCCAAGCTTTAAACCCTTGATTCGAGTATGGTTTCTTGAGATCTTGTAAATCCCTTTTGAAATGATGAATCTAAGGTTTAATAGATGATTTATGTGTTGATCTTGAAGGATTTGAAGAGATATTGACAAGGTGGAAGAAGCATTGTGGGTTTGAAGTGATTTGGAGGGTTTGAGGTTGTTCTTGAGCAAAGAAAGTAAGATGGTTTCCCATCACTTGAATTTAACCTAGATCTAGGTTAGAACCATCCTATAAGACCTTGAAGGTGTGAAGAATGGATGGGAAAAGCCCCCATTTGATTCCCCAAAGAATGGAGAAAATAGGGAAGAAATAGGGTGTTTCCCACCAAGACCGGTGGGTGCAACCGGTGGGCCCCTACCCGCCTGTGGGCACCCACCTGAGAAGGCAGGGGGCCCATCGGGCACAACCGGCGGGCCCAACCGGTGGGCCATCCTACCTACCGGTCCTAGCAGGGGCCCCTGGCCCAATCGATGGGTGGAACCGATGGGCCATACCGGCGGGCCCCTACCTGCCAGTCCCAACCGGTGGGTAGGACCGGTGGGCCAAACTGCCCACCTGTCTGACCCACCCGTGTGGCCCCGAGGGTGATCCTTACGTCCGATTGGACCCAAATCGGACGTGTGACCTTCTTTTGACGTTCTAAACACGATTTTGTCATCAGATTTCATTAATTTTGATCCTAAAATGGTGAAGTACTAACTCCGCTCAATTATGTTAGGTTCACCAAATCCTACCCGATTCGCACCAGATCTCACCCGTACCGAATCGGAATCCTTGTACACTACAAGTAAGTGGGGAGAGGACGTTTGGCCTTGTTTTAAGGCATTGTTTGGCATTCATTTAATTATATCTAGTCTAGTCATGCCATCATGAATATGCTATGTAGACTAGTCATTCCACACATTGATGTGCATATGTGCTATGTTTACTTTCCAATGCCAATTGAATGAGATGTTTATATGTTGAATGTGGACATCATGGGGCATGATGCAATGATAGACTAGATGCCGTAGTCGGCTTGGAAACAAGTGCATTGGTGGCCCGTGGAATGGGACACGGAGGCACTATGCAATCGTACTATTGTCATATAGGAGCATGCGGTATTAGGATTTTCACCATCCCGTGCTACGACCCTTCCCAACAGGGGTTAAGGTGTTGGGTTATCATTTAGGGGGAAGCAGTGGTCGCGGTCGTCGGGTCACTGTGGCGGTTAGACATAACGCCCGACAGGTCATGTAGGACAGTCGACAACCCTGGTGGTACATTCAAGAGGGCCAATCGTACTGCTTTTAAATTGCTGGAGTCAGCACCTTTATTTTCAGTCATTTACATTTCTATTGAGAGCCGGTGGACGACATTATCTTTACTTTTTCGAGTACTCACGGTGGGCCTTCTCCGACAGCCCTATGGGCGTATCGCGGGAGGGAGTTCGCGGCTCGTACCCGGAGTATATGCGCACTGTGGTTGTAGTAGCACTAAAACCAAGGACTTAGTAATGTTGCTTAGGTGGATGTGATTAAAATGTATAGCATGGCATGTAGTGCATATGATGTGTTTTGATGTGTGGACTGCTGTGTGGTCCATCTTACCACTTACTGAGCTAGTGAGCTCATCCCACGTGTATACCCCTTTTTAGATGATTTTGTAGGTCATACATCTGAGGAGCATAGGGTGGGTCCCACAGTCGAGTTTCCTGAAGAAGACTGGTGGACCCCTGAAGAGTTAGAGCACGGCACTGACTGCTCATGTGAGAGCTGTGCTGCGGGACAGCAGTTCTGAGGCCGAGCTGAGCTCCACCTTTGAGGCCGTGCTGAGCTCCACTTCTGAGGCCGAGCTGAGCTCTACTACGTGATGCCGTAGCTGGGCTCAACCCTTGATGCCGAGCTGAGCTCCAGCCTTGAAACCGAGCCGAGCTGTGTACTCTGATTGTTTTGGTGGATTTCCTTATGTACTTGATATTTGAATTTTATTCTTTTTGTGTAAATATCATGCCTTCGGGCCCAAATGTATATAATTATTGTATCACTATCCGGGTATCAAGTATTATGGGATTATTCACAGGTGAAACTTAGTCTTCCGCTGATCTGATGAGTTTATATTAGTTGTGTGTATGCTGTGGTAGAATACAGTATCTGATGATCCTGGCAGGTTTGGGTTAACTGGTGTTAACTCGATCACTGGCCCGGTTCAGTGTGAACGGGGTGTGAAAAACGGTGGTATCAGAGCGTGATGCTCTGCTCCACTCACAGCATACCATTAGAATCTCGTAGACTCTATAATAGGGAAATGGGGTTGGGTTAATATAAAAGCTTTAAAGATTAAAAGCCAAAGAAAGAAAGTATAAGAAGGGGTTGCATTATATGTTGCATTCATGGCATGCGTGAGTATAGATAAAAGGGGATTAGGTTGGTGATATAACCTATAGAGTACTATTTCGACGAAATTTCGGTAGCATAATGGCGTAAAATGGGATTTCCAAAATTTTTACACAAATACCTGATAAACAACAGATAATATGAAATAACAATGATCAAAAGTAGAAAATACACAATTAAACTACACAAGTATTCCACATCTGAATTCACCACAAAATCCACTATCCAAAAATATCATTCCATAAATGAATCCAGTTACAGCGTAAATACAAGGAATGATAAGAAATGAAATATACAACAAGGTCTATGAAAAGGGAAAATAGGTAAACAGCTGGTGTGGGCGAGCCAAGCCCTCACTGGTCGTCGTCATCATCATCGATGATCACCACGTTCACCTGAGGCCTAGAGTTGACGTTGAGGCGGTGATCGTAATAATCAAACCTCTTGTTCACCAGCCGTACCTCCCTCCGAAGTTGGCCAAAATCTACCGAGATAGCGTTGGCCGTGGTGTCTAAGTCCTGACCCAGCCGGAGGAAGGAATCCTCCAAGGTGGCCTGCCTCTCCAGGATGCGTTCCTCCCTGGAGGCACTCTCGTCCAACCGTCTCAGTAGCTGAACCTGGCCATCCTGTAAGGCCCGCATGGAGGACACCATGCCCTCGAAGTCGTAGGCACCACTCCTAGGTGGTGGGGCTCCATGTGGTGAGGCTGCAGCTCTGGAAGAACTAGGGCCAGGACCTCTTGACTCCTGAGGTGCCTCCTCAGGGATGCCGCCACCCATCAGATCCTCCTCCTCGTCCTGAGGAACGTAGTCCTCATCCTCCTCACTGGACTCCTCCTCCATGTGGATGTCCTCCGTAGGGGCAACCCTCCTACCCCTACCTCTCTGAGCTCCTGATCTCGGAGGTGAATCCATGAGGGTCTGGAGACCCATCCTCAGGAGGTTACTCCGGTCAAACCTATCAGCCGGAGTCTTCCCCTCCTCGCCCCTCAAGTCCACCCCGAAGAACTCGAAGATCCTACCATAGGGGAATCCTCCATCCTCAGGGTGGGAAGTGTGGTGCTCCATTGTCCTGAGAATGATGTAGGGGAGGCACAAGTGCTTGCCGCCTCCCTCTGTGGCCGTGAAGATGCAGAAAGCGATGAAAGCCGCCATGAAACCCACCTGGTTCCGATGACCTCCTATGGGGAGCAGGTTGAACTGGACCAACCGGGCAAATAAGGGAACCTCAGGGTAGAAAGACGTCTCGGACTCCGAACGGGTGCTGCTACTACAGATAGTCTCGTAGATGAAGGCCAGCGTCACCAGGCTCATGAATGGTCCCAGAGGCTTACTCCTGGGAGGACTGTAGTATCGGTGTCCAGCCGCTGATATACCCAGGATGCTGGCCAAGGTGCCCACCGTCAACTGGATGTCCACCCCCTTCACCAAGCTGCTAATGGTGAACTCCCCGTACGGATACGACACCTCTAGGTTGCAGTAGAACCGACGGACTAGCTACTCGTAGCATGGTTGGTCTACATGAAGAATAGAGTCCCAGCCCAATGCTGAGAACCTCTCCTGAAGCCGAGCCTTGTGGAAGTCCTCGACTACCACGGTCTTCTCCATCATCACTGACCCCTTCAGGAAGTTAGGTCAGTTGACTGCTGTCTCTGCACTAAGGAAGTGCTCCTCATCATAGTCTGAAGGGTCAGACTGGGCAGGTGCTGGTCTCCCTGTGCGAGGGGCTGAAGAGCTGGTCTCCGCACTCTTCCTCTTAGAAGCGGTGGTCTTGCGTCGTACACTAAAGGATGATGGTCCTTTACCGGTGCGAGATGACATCCTGGCAAGAAGAAAAGAAAATAGGGTGAGTACAGCAAGGAAAATGACAGCAGCATTAAAAAAAAAGGGGAAATCCAAAACCAAATTCATGCAAAATGGAAACGACGACAAGCTAGGAATGATAGGGAACCTATGGACATGATGCACGGTAGGTGACAACACAGAGAAACATGCCAAAACAGAAAAATGACAGCAAAAGCAAAGAGCATAAATAAAACGAGGGAATTTAAGTCCAATGCGCAAATTCGAACATAATGGAGAACAACCGGAAACCAAAGGACTAAGACGAAATGACATAGTAGTGGGGTCACGAAAGTGCAAGAACATACCCAAATAGACTATGGAGTTCCATGAATACAAGTATGGGAGGAAAATCAAGGAAACCAATACAAAAAAAAATGGATTTTCATGGAAATACATGGGGATTCCAAGCATAAAGGATGATTCATGAAATCTAAAGCATATCTAGCACAAATCAAATGGAATGCATCACAAAGGAGTTATCAATTGGAGAAAAGGATAAAAAATGTAAGAAACCCCCAAATTTGGAAACCTAGGGCACGAATTGGGGTTTTCTCCAAATGAAGAGATAAAATTCCTATAAACTACAAATGACCACAGTAGAAGCATCACAATCACATGGAAATACTATTCTATGGTGAAAAATATGAAAAGGAAATGTAAAAAGTAAAGCTTATGCATGCATTCTACCCCAAATGGAAATCCTGAGAAAAGAAAAAGGAGGAACTTACTTGAAGGAGGGAGAGTTGACTCTTCTCTAAAGCGCCGAGTGGATGAGTAAACTCGCGAGTAGAAGCGCCGAGGAGACCTCCAAGATCGCCCAAGGAAGAAAGGAAGAAAGAGAAAGGAGATGGGGAAAGAGACAAACAGAACAGGGCCCTACAGGCCTTGTTCGTGTTTTTACACGGGCAAGACTGGTGGGTATAACTGATGGGCCCCTACCCGCCGGTGTGAGGCACTAGGACCGACGGGCTCGATCGGTGGGCCCCTACCCGCCGGTGCAGCCCACCGGTTGTGAAAATTTAGAAATTTTGAATTTTTTTTTTCTTTTTCTTTTTTTCCCTTCTCTCTTCCTAGCATGATTACATTGATCCTCATTATTGATTATTATTCCTATGATTAATGTGCTATGGTCAAGTGAGACCATTGACATATCTGTTGGGGCTTTTGCCCTGTATCTTATAATTAAGCTGCGGTTACTTACATGCTATCATACACTACAACACCTTATGTGATGGCATAAACTTGTGTGCCAAAATCAATTCTGCGGTGTTTAACCAGTATGGTGCGTGATATGTTCTAGGTACAGGAATACGATGGTACGTACTAGATCCGGTAGTAATGCCCGAGGTACCTCGCGGGGTCCTCGTTCGGTCGGTCGACCACAAAATCCCAGGAGGTCCCACTCTGTGGGGTGTACCTCACCTCCACTATCTCCAGAGACCCTTGGTCAGGGTGGGGCACATGGGGACCCACCTATGACTACACTCCCTGACCCTCCACCGGTCATTACACCGGGAGATGTTGCTACAATAATTCAGTAGTCCCAACAAGCTTTTCAGCAACAAATGCTTCAGCAACAGCAAGCATTTATGACTGCCATCCAGTAACAGTTGGACTTTTCTCAACCGGGTCAACCTCCCCTGGTACTCACTCCTCAGGACCCGCCTGTAGGGTCGGGAATGGGACCACAAGTGGGAGTTACACCCCCAATCCCACCATTCGGTGTTCCTCAATATGGGATGCCTCCTCCATACTCTTACTATCCTGCCTATGCTCCTAACTTCTCGATGACGAGTAATACGTCAAGGGTAGTGGAGTCATTCAAGAGGAACTTACCACCTGTATTCTCTAAGGCGGGGAGTGATCCTCTGGAACCGGATCAATGGATCCAAGAATTAGAGAAGATATTTGAGGTGCTTGAGTGCACGGATGCACAGAAACTCATTTGTGCTGGTTTGCAACTCAAGAAAGAGGCAAATTCTTGGTGGCAAGCCTCCAAGCCTATATTGTTGGCTGCTCATCCAGAACCCACTTGGGAGCAGTTCAAGGAGTTGTTCTTGGACAACCATTATCCGCGCAGTTTCAGAGACCGAAAGGAGACTGAGTTCATGGCCTTAACTCAAGGAGGTAAGACTGTCCTTGAGTACCAACAACAATTCGAGTGTTTGTTCCATTTTGCCCCAAGGCATATGAGGACAGCTGAAGAGAAGGCAGCAAGGTTCCTAAAAGGCCTAAAAGCCTCTATTGGGTCAGTACTTGAGGTCTTAGATTTGACCGAATATGGCCAGATTGTGCAGAAGGCCAAGACCATGGAAGATAAGCAAAAGGGTGAACAGTCCCTCACCCCTGGACTGTGGAAGAGAACAAATCCATTCCCAGATATGGGAAATTCCTCCAAGGCATACCGCGGATCATACAGTTTTGGGCCTATGTATAGGCAGCCCTATAGGCCATCTGGCTACCCTCCTAGGCCAGTTGGTGGTTCAGGTTCCACCTCTTTTCGCCCGAACACTAGTGTGGCACCTACAGCTCCAAGGCCACCTCGACCTCCATCTGCAGCGGGTCAAGTGCAGAGGGGCCCCGCTCCAGTTCCGACATCTCAGATTCGTTGCTTCAACTGCCATTCATATGGGCATTATGCGAAAGACTGTCGGGCCAGACCAGCCTTGCCCTCCAGTCAGCCCTCTGCATACCGACCTCCCTTACCTCGAGGGAATCAACCGCAGGGAAGGATGTATGCTCTATCAGCCGAGGAAGCTGAGGCCAGTACAGAAGTAGTAGCAGGTACATTTTAAATTAAGAAATTCATTATGATTAATATTGATGACCTGCTGAAATTATATGCATTGTTATACTAGGTATCCTACCCATATCAGGCATACCAGCCTATGTTTTATTCGATTCAGGAGCTACTCATTCATTCGCATCTAAGAGATTTGTAGAGAAACTTGGGATGTCACCCAGGATCCTAGACCATAGAATGATTGTTAGTATGCCAACTGGTAAAGTTGCACAGTTGAAGGAAGTATATGGGCCGTGCCCAGTGGAAATTAGTGGGAAAAATCTTGATGCGCAACTTATTAAGTTTAATATGCAGAATTTTGATGTTATATTGGGTATGGATTGGTTGTCGGCTCATCGAGCTAATGTGATCTGTGCTGAAAAGCTGATAAGGGTGACAGATGACGAGGGGAAAGAATTGGTATACCGAGCAGATCCCATGAAAAGAGGGAAGAAGGTCCTTGTCTCTGCTCTTCAAGCGGTGAAATTGCTAGAAAGTGGATGTCATGGTTACTTGGCATCGGTACTTGATGTTGATGCAAGGATTACACCTCTAGAAGAGGTAAAGGTAGTTAAAGAGTTTCCCGATGTTTTCCCAGATGATCTAATGCATTTACCACCTGATAGAGAGTTGGAGTTTGCCATAGACTTGACTCCTGGAGCAGCTCCGGTATCTAAGGCTCCATACAGGATGGCACCAGCTGAATTGAAGGAGTTGCAGATGCAGTTGCAGGAATTATTAGAAAAGGGGTTTATTCGGCCAAGTGTTTCACCTTGGGGTGCCCCAGTGTTGTTTGTCAAGAAGAAGGATGGTAGTTTGCGTATGTGCATAGATTACCGGGAGTTGAATAAGCTAACCATTAAGAACCGGTATCCATTGCCACGCATTGATGATTTATTTGATCAGTTGCAGGGAGCCAGGGTATTTTCAAAGATAGACCTTCGGTCCGGCTATTATCAGCTCAAGATAAAGAAAGTGATATACCCAAAACAGCATTTAGGACTCGATACGGTCACTATGAGTTCCTAGTGTTATCTTTCGGGGTAACCAATGCACCGGCAGCATTCATGGATCTAATGAATCGAGTATTTCAGGATGTGCTCGACAAATGGGTAATTATTTTTATTGATGATATCTTGATCTACTCCAAGACCGAAGAGGAGCACACTCAACACTTGAGGATGGTGTTACAGAGGTTGAGGGATCAACAGTTGTTTGCCAAGTACAGTAAGCGTGAATTCTGGCTTGAACAAGTTGGATTCCTGGGGCACGTAGTGTCTAAAGCCGGAATCGAAGTAGATCCTGCTAAGGTGAAAGCAGTAGTGGAATGGGAAAGCCCCAAGAATGTTACTGAAATTAGAAGCTTCTTGGGTTTGGCTGGATACTACCGTCGCTTCATCGAGAATTTTGCTCGGATTTCAGCACCAATGACCAAATTGACTAAAAAGGGTGCGAAATTTAACTGGGCAGAGGAATGTGAGGAGAGCTTCCAGGAATTGAAAGAAAGGTTGGTGACTGCCCCTGTGCTGACTATTCCTGAGGGCACAGGTGGAATGACAATCTATACCGATGCTTCCAAAGTTGGTTTGGGTTGTGTTCTCATACAACGCAGTAAGGTAATAGCGTATGCATCCTGACAACTAAAGGAGTATGAGAAGAATTACCTCACTCATGACTTGGAACTAGCTGCAGTCATTTTTGTCCTTAAGATCTGGCGACATTATTTGTATGGGGAGAAGTGCGAGATATACAGTGATCACAAAAGCCTGAAGTACTTCTTCACCCAGAAGGATTTGAACATGAGACAGAGAAGATGGCTTGAATTTATGAAGGATTATGACTACGACATTCAGTATCATCCCGGCAAGGCAAATGTAGTGGCAGATGCATTGAGTCGGAAGACACGGACTGTGTCGCTCTCATACTTAGCAGTCAGCTCACCACTCGTGCAAGAGGCGATGCTAATGGATGAAAACCTCTTGTATGAAGGGGCAACCTTAGAGCTTGAACCTCAACCAGAAAACCTTAAATGGTTGACTGTATCCTTGACGGCTCTACAGGTGCATCCGGCAATTAGGCAAGAGGTGATAATGAAGCAACCTTTGGATCCGAAATTGCAGCGGATCAGAGTTAAGGTTCAATATCAGACCATGAACGACCCAGATTTTGCTTTAGTCAGTGATGGGGCATTGATGTTTCGAGACAGATTGTGTGTACCCAATGATTTGGATATACAAGACAAGATAGTGAGAGAAGCACATAGCTCCGAGTACTCACTCCACCCAGGAAGTACCAAAATGTACAAAGACCTCAAACAAAGTTACTGGTGGCCAAACATGAAAGTCACCATAGTTTTGTACGTGGTGACTTGTCTTACCTGCCAGAAAGTAAAAGCTGAGAGGCATCGACCTTATGGTACTCTTTAGCCACTTCCGGTACCAGAATGGAAGTGGGAAAGGATTATGATGGACTTCGTCACTGGACTACCAAGTACACCTAAGGGAATGGACGCGATATGGGTGATCGTTGATCGGCTTACCAAGACTGCTCATTTTATTCCTATCAAGACCAAGTTCTCCATGAACAAACTAGCACAACTTTACATGGACAACATAGTGCGCTTACATGGAGTGCCAGTAAGCATTGTTTCAGATAGGGACGCAAGGTTCACTTCCAAATTTTGGAAAAGCTTACAGCGTGCCTTGGGATCACAACTGAATTTGAGTACAGCTTTTCACCCACAGACGGATGGTCAATCGGAGCGAACCATACAGATATTAGAAGACATGCTCAGGGCATGTGCAATGGAGATGAGTGGCAGTTGGGAAGAATATATACCTCTTATGGAGTTTGCATATAATAACAGTTACCAAGCTACAATTGGGATGGCTCCGTATGAGGCATTATATGGCAGAAAATGCAGGACTCCTTTGTATTGGGAAGAGGTAGGTGAACGTCGAATGTTAGGATCTGAGATGATCCAAATGACTTGTGACAAAGTCGACGTTATTAGAGAACGGATTAAAGCAGCTCAGTCCCGTCAAAAGAGCTATGCGGACACCCACAGGAAAGACATTGAATTTCAGCCAGGAGAAAAGGTATTTCTCAAGATATCTCCTACTAAAGGTTTGCAAAGGTTTCACAGAAAGGGGAAGTTGAGCCCAAGATACATTGGACCATTTGAGATCTTATCCCGGGTTGGCTCAGTAGCCTACATGCTTGCTCTGCCACCTTCACTTGGGGATGTTCACAATGTATTCCATGTATCCATGCTAAAGAGATACGTGCATGATCCATCTCATGTACTACCCGTGGAACCAGAGTACCTAGAAGCTGATATGACCTATACAGAATAGCCAGCTGAAATTTTGGACTGGAAGGTGAAAACCCTTCGCAACCGCTCCATTTCCTATGTAAAGGTGCGATGGGCTGATCATTCACTTGAAGAAGCATCTTGGGAGGTAGAGGATGAAATGAAAGCCAAATACCCTCATCTTTTTGATCAACCAGGTACGCAATTTCGAGGACAAAATTTTTCAGAAGGGGGGGTAATGTAATACCCTGCTTCTTAAACCCGGTCTGATTTCGCGGTTGAACTAGTTTGACCATGCAGGAACCGAGCCAGGGGAAATTAGAGCGGGTTCCTTATGGGCTATGATGGCACGGGTGAACTTAAACACCGGCTGGCCCGACAAGTCCAAGCCAGTGCCAGAAGAGACGGGAGTGCCCAAGCCGTGTACATGCACCTACCATAAGGCCATGTACGGATAAAACAGGTATTATATCCGTATTTTAAGGTATATACGTATGCTACATCGTATGCCAGGGGTGGGGTTCGTGCCGAGGCCCGAACTCGGTCAAAATCCCAAGTTTTGGCTCTCAGGTGGGCGGACAGGTGGGTGCACCCACCCACCTGAGTGACCCATCCATGTGCACTATTAACTTAATTAGGAATTATATATATAGCTTTATGTTTTCTTTTCTTTCCATTTATGTCACCCGTACGTTGGTGAGAATAGTAAAGAGGAGAGAGAAAAGAAAGGGAAGAAGAAAGGAAGAGGAAGAAAAGAGGGATTTCAGCGGCGCCGAAGCTCGATCTTCCCATTCCGGCACCGGGAGAGTGATCGTCAACTCTAGATCTACAGTTAGAGGTAAGCAAAGTTGGGTTTTGTGAACATTCACTATACTCACGCTTTAAACCCTTGATTCGAGTATGGTTTCTTGAGATCTTGTAAATCCCCTTTGAAATGATGAATCTAAGGTTTAATAGATGATTTATGTGTTGATCTTGAAGGATTTGAAGAGACATTGACAAGGTGGAAGAAGCATTGTGAGTTTGAAATGATTTGGAGGGTTTGAAGTCATTCTGGAGCGAAGAAGTTAAGATTGTTTCCCATCACTTGAATCTAACCTAGATCTAGGTTAGAACCATCCTATAGGACCTTGAAGGTGTGAAGAATGGGTGGGGAAAAGCCCCATTTGAATCCCCACAGAATGGAGAAAGTTGGGAAGAAATAGGGTGTTTCCCGCCAAGACCGGTGGGTACAACCGGTGGGCCCCTACCCGCCTGTGGGCACCCACCTGAGAAGGCAGGGGGGCCTTCGGGCCCAACCGGCGGGCCCCTACCCGCCGGTCCTAGCAGGGGCCCCTGGCCCAACCGACGGGTACAACCGGTAGGCCATACCGACGGGCCCCTACCTGTCGGTCCCAACCGGTGGGTAGGACCGGTGGGCCAGACTGCCCACCTGTCTGACCCACCCGTGTGGCCCCGAGGGTGATCCTTATGTCCGATTGGACCCAAATCGGACGTGTGACCTTCTTTTGACGTTCTAAATACGATTTTGTCATCGGATTCCATTAATTTTGATCCTAAAAATGGTGAAGTACTAACCCCGCTCAATTATGTTAGGTTCACCAAATCCTACCCGATTCGCACCGGATCTCACCCGTACCGAGCGAGAATCTTTGTACGCTACAGGTAAGTGGGGAGAGGACGTTTGGCCTTGTTTCAAGGCATTGTTTGGCATTCATTTAATTATATCTAGTCTAGTCATGCCATCATGAATATGCTATGTAGATTAGTCATTCCTCACATTGTTATGCATATGTGTTATGTTTACTTTCTAAATACAAATTGAATGAGATGTTTATATGTTGAATGTGGACATCATGGTGCATGATGCATTGATAGACTAGATGCCGTAGTCGGCTTGGAAACGAGTGCATTGGTGGCCCGTGGAATGGGACACGGAGGCACTATGCAATCGTACTATTGTCATATAGGAGCATGCGGTATTAGGATTTTCACCATCCCGTGCTACGACCCTTCCCAACAGGGGTTAAGGTGTTGGGTTATCATTTGGGGGGAAGTAGTGGTCGCGGTCGTCGGGTCACTGTGGCGGTTAGACATAACGCCCGACGGGTCATGTAGGACAGTCGGCAACCTCGGTGGTACATTCAAGAGGGCCAATCGTACTGTTTTTAAATTGCTGGAGTCAGCACCTTTATTTTCAGTCATTTACATTTCTGTTGAGAGCCGGTGGACGGCATTGACTTTACTTTTCCGAGTACTCACGGTGGGCCTTCTCCGACAGCCCTATGGGCGTATCGCGGGAGGGAGTTCGCGGCTTGTACCCGGAGTATACGCGCACTGTGGTTGTAGTAGCACTAAAACTAAGGACTTAGTAATGTTGCTTAGGTGGATGTGATTTAAAATGTATAGCATGGCATGTAGTGCATATGATGTGTTGTGATGTGTGGACTGCTGTGTGGTCCATCTTTCTACTTACTGAGCTAGTGAGCTCATCCCACGTATACTCCCCTTTTTAGATGATTTTACAGGTCATACATCCGAGGAGCACGGGGTGGGTCCCATAGTCGAGTGTCCTGAAGAGGACTGGTGGACCCCTGAGGAGTTAGAGCACGGCACTGACTGCTCATGTGGGAGCTGTGCTGTGGGACAGCAGTTTTGAGGCCGTCCTGAGCTCCACTTCTGAGGCCGAGCTGAGCTCTACTACGTGATGCCGAGCTGGGCTCAACCCTTGATGCCGAGCTGAGCTCCAACCTTGAAACCGAGTCGAGCTGTGTACTCTGATTGTTTTAGTGGATTTCCGTATGTACTTGATATTTGAATTTTATTCTTTTTGTGTAAATATCATGCCTTCGGGCCCAAATGTATATATAATTATTGTATCACTATCCGGGTATCAAGTATTATGGGATTATTCATAGGTAAAACTTAGTCTTCCGCTGATCTGATGAGTTTATATTAGTTGTGTGTATGTTGTGGTGGAATACAGTATCTGATGATCCTGGCAGGTTTGGGTTAACCGGTGTTAACTCGATCACTGGCCCGGTTCAGTGTGAACGGGGTGTGACAACTCTAGTTCTCAAATTGATGATGAGTACCCAGATTGGGACAATTACCAGAGCCCTTGGCACAATAATGATGATAATTCAGGGTACTACTCACCCAGGGATTTGAGTGGATATTCTATTTATGCAATTGGTGAAGTCGACCCAATGATTGATCCCATAGATGCTATTCAGCTGGCACTCACAATTCACATGGAAGGGGAAGATCCGACATCAAATTTATAGGATAGTGAAGGCTATGAGATCACTGTTGAAGGCACAGCAAATCCTATAGCAGAACACATGACTTATGTTTATAATTGTTTGGTTGACATCAAACTTGAGGACGATGAGATTGACCAAATGTTAGGTGAAGTGGCCATCAGTGAATAATGCTACACTGAGAAATTGATAATCCTTGAGAAAATAGGGGGACATTCCACACTTATAGAAGTAATAGATGCAGAAGTTGCACGGTTTTCCAATGCAGTCAAGAAGGTACGAGCTAGGGCTGTGGACATTTGTGGAGGACCTCGACCTCCTACCGCAAGTCGTGAAGAGGAATCGGAGGAAGAAGATGACCCCATGGTAGGAATAATTATTATAACAAACAGGGATGATGAGGATTGCTATCCCACAGAGATCGTCGTGAAGAAACCTGCTAATGTGATGGAAACTCAGAGTGGAAGAGACTACAAGGACGAGGCCCTAGCCGTAGAACAATCAAGAACTAGTGGGGCAAGAACCAGTGGCTTGAAGAAGGAGCCAGAGAATCTAGTCTTGGCTTAGATCAAGAAGTCCCAAGCTAATATATCAATTTGGGGATTGTTATGGCCTCCCCCATGCACCGCGAAGCAGTTTTAAAGTCTCTCAACAATGTGCAAGTGCCAATCGAGATAGATCTGGTACACCTCTCACACATAGTAGGGGCAACATATGCGGTACAATCATTGATGTTCTCATACTATGAACTCCCCAAAGGAGCCCAGCATAATAAAGCTCTACACATCACGGTAGAATGTTTGGACAAGATGGTTCTACCCTTGAGATCGACAAAGAGTATTGGCATCAACCTAGAAGAGATGAGGCCACCAACCTAAACCATACGAGCATATGACAACACTAAGAGAAAAATCCTTGGCATCCTCACCATCGCCATAGTAATTGACCCGATAAAGTTTGATATTGATTTTCAGATCATTGATATACTGGCATCTTTCAACATGCTCTTAGGAAGGCCTTAGCTAGATCATGCAAAGGCAGTGTCCTCTAGTCTCCATCAGAAAATGAAGTTCATTTATGAAGGGAAGGTGATTATGGTAGCCAGAGATCTCGAAGTGGTGAACACCTTAGCCAACATTAAAAATGGAGAAGAACACGACCAGGAAGTTCAACTTAGTGGTTTTGAAATAGAAGAAACTTGTGCAAAACTCACCAAGGAAATGCCAGATGAAAAGGCTCTGGCTAACTATGAGCTATATCGAGCCCTCTGATAAATCAAATGATGAGGAACATGCAATACTTTCCAGGGATGGGATTGGGAATGTACCATCAGGGCATTTCAAAATTACCTACTCTGGTAGTCAGCAAAGGAAAGAGTGGTCTTAGGTACATTCCTCAAACCCTTGGACCAAGGAGCAAGAATGGCAACAAAAGGCAGAAGGTATTAAGGATGACTAGGAAAATCTCCGCCTCTTACTATCCCATTCTCAATGGATACTTCGTAAGGGAAGGAGAAGATTTTCCCTTTTGTGGAAATGTTGAGCCATAGTTTGATGAAACTACCACAAAGATGCAACCAAGGTTTGAAGTATTATTTCAAGATGAGTTCGACTAGGTAACTCATGAGATAAAACAATAGCAAATGCTAGCAAAAAAAAAAATGATCAAGACAATTGCATCACTAGAATAGTGGAAGTAGCACAGATTGAAGATGGGTTCTCCTCTAATAACCCCACAACACTAATCCGGTCAAAGGAATTGTCAAGTCCCCGAGTACTCTTGAAGAGAGAATGGGAAAAGAAGATAAGACTCATTTGGAGTCTACAACTTCCCACAGATCTGAAAGGTCACATCTGCTCCTTTCTACAAAAGCCATGAGCTTAGGAATTACATGAGTTCAAGCCTAGGCCTTTCAGAGGAAAAAACACTTATTCAAAGCAAAGAAGAGCACAAAGAATGATGGTTTGCATGAACTATGCTGAATCAACTGCAATGGGAAGGTCCGTGAAGGTGGTCAAAGATGTGACCAAGGCACTAGAATGGCATCCCTCAATAGGCTGAAAAAGATGGACTTTATAGAAAGAGGATTGAGTAGTCTCCACCAATCTTCACCCTCAGAAAGTACAGCTTCCGAGAGCACGAGATTGATTAGCTGGTATTTGTGAAGAAACAGGAACCTATCCAGAAGAACCATTGCACCATTGAAGATATAGCAGCAACCCTCCTGGAAGAAGAAAGATGCCCATTGCCACATCGCCTCATCCATCGAGCCGTCGAACCCCTCCTAAACTGGACTAGTATTGGGGAGAATTTTAAGTTTACTCATGTTGTTGAGTCAATCAAACTGGAAATCATTGATGAAAGCATTAAACCAGTCATCGAGTCTCTAGCCGAGTCAGTTGTTGAGTCTACTATTTATGATTTCGTGTTGGCCTCCCCTCTTGAGGAGAGTCCAGAGTCCGTGTATGTCGAGTTTATTACTCCTTCTTTTATGATTCCGAGTATGACTTGCCTCCTTTTTCTGATGATGATCTTAGTAAATATCAAGAGTTAATAAAACAATGCAAACCAAAGAAATCCCAACCCATCCGTGAGGATACCCGGGTTATTAATTTAGGAACGGACTAATGCCTTCAAGAGGTAAAAATTGGCACAACTCTAGACAATGAAGAAGCAGAATAGATGATAAGTCTTCTGAAGGAATTTGCCGATGTCTTTGTGTCACACCCAAATTCCAGTAGACCCAACTTACCATTAGGAATACCGACGGTGTGAGTAAGGCACGTACCTGTCTTACAGACCTACCAGGATCTCTGATAGCAGTAGCTTAACATTTTCACAATCTCACATCACAAACCAACATAAGCAGTGGAATCAGAGTATAGTAGTGGAATCATAAATAAAATAGGGAAATATCTAATGATAATATAATAGCAATAACCGAGTTATTCTGTCACATTCATCCGTGACATATAATATAATCTTAAAAAAACATACCATCCACAGTTATACCCAAAAGTATCAAAGTATGATATACAATCTCACGGTGCGGTGTAAGCACAGTGGTTGCAAGCACAGTCCTGATCGTGCTCCTCCGTTACTGGCATCCACCAGTCACTCACACCATACCCTGACCCAGAAGATACTGGGTCAGCCACCATTGGCACCACGGTACCTACATCATCATCTAAAAATGGGTGTATATGTGGGGTGAGCTTTCCAACTCGTTTAGTGAGGGGTGGGGTTAAGCACATTCAAGCAAGACAATAACAGTAATAATTTATGATGCATGATTACAAAAATTAAACACATAGTCCATGATGCTCATGATGCAGTTCATTTGTCTATTATCCACCTAACAATACAAACTAAGTCCACTAAATGCTACTATGACGCATTAGGCTATATCCTTCGTCTTGGAACCACCATCGACTACGCAAGGATGCAAACTCTAGTGTCGGTCCTCGTATTCATCCATGGGTCACCCAACAAGCCCTTGATAACCCCATCCTAGCAGTCACGGCACCAGTACATCCTCGGCCATGCTAGACAGGTTCCCACCTCCAACAATAATTACATTGTACCGAGGGCATGAAATTCTAAAAAGGCACATCGAACATACCACAATGGGTTATCCAACACCTCAACCCCTGTTGGTAAGGGTTCATAGCATAGGGAGTGATACCTAACTACAAATATGCTACATGCCTTCATAGTGATATAGTTGTGTGAATTAAACGATACCGGCAAGACCTCGGCCACAAAGTGTAATCCATCTCCAACTACAGTCCCAAGTACATAATACCAAAGAGACCTTGGCCATAAAGTGAAACCCAAGACCATTTACCTAATCTTGCATACATATCACAATTGAGTATGGACTACGCAACACCAGTACCAATCATCGGCCACGAAGCGCATCCATTTCCAAATGCAGTCCTAGGGTACACGATACTAGTGAGACGTTGGCCACAAAGTATAACCCATGACTACGACTAACTCTAATATACATAATCAATGCATGAATGCAAAATACATACAAAAATCATGGCACCAGTACCACCTCGGCCACGCTGGATTTCATCTCACACATACAACCAAACACACGGTGATCACGGTATCGGTACCACCTTGGCCACACTGGATCCCATCATTCATCTCCATACAGTTCATATCATGATCGTAAAATGACAAATATAACATATCACCATCTTATTTGAGAAATTACAATTAAACATATAATTCCAAACATGTGAGCAATTTAATAATAATAAACCTTCCAAAAATAAACACAGTCCATCCCTCACCTGGTTTACGATTGGGTGTGTTTGGGTTCAAGTACGACCACCGATCGATCAATTCAATTTTGACTTCGGGCGTGTGCACATCACTGTCCTAGACACAAAGGGAATCGTACATCAGTACACATCAGGAACATCAGGAGGGGCCCACACCGGTCACCCCCAAAGGGTACAGACACTGTCCTCAAGTGACAATACTGTTACTAGAAACACCCACTGGAAACAGGGCATTTCCACCATAAATGTCAATCCTATTTTCGGTGGAAAATACAGAGAGCACATAAGGCTCATATATCCACCGAAAGTCGACCCAGTGGATCCGGTGGGCTGTTTCCTATGGTTGTTCAGGCAGTCCATCCATTTTGGGGCTTTCTAGCTCAGACCCGATCATTGGGATTTATTCCATTGAGTTTGTAGGGGATGTTCCTAGCATCATTCAAAGCCAAGAAAATCCCAATTCCATCTAGCCATTTAGGAGATACGTCGATCGAACGATAGAAACCCTAGTTGGTCTTTTAGCAATACATGTTGCTAGAGCTCACCGGGCTTGGGTCGAGCTCAATAACAACACCGGGAGGGTAGAACACGCATTCTACGACCTTAACATAGTTTATACACTAAGATTCCATCCATACCTAGCTTTGTATAGGTTAAAATAAAGAGAGAGAGTGGTGGAAGTGAGTGTACTTATCTCCGACAATAATTCTGGCAACTTGGTGGTAGCCGGCACTAAGGTAAGCCTCCAACCTTCTTCTTATTCCTCTCATCTTTCTCTCCTCTCCTACGTTGAGCACAAGGGAAATGAGGAAATGAATTCTCATTTCCCAACTTATAACTTAAGTGGACCTTAGGGTCTGTTTGGGTTGGACCCCTTTTGGACCAATTGGGTCAAAACGAATTTTGGGGCACGAGGACCCCACCATTTAGGTTCATAAAGTGCTCATGTCATGTGGAAGGTGTGGAGGATGATTTGGGATCATCCACAACCATTTACAATGCTAGTGGCGAGACCCACAAGCATCGAAACCCCGACAGTAGCGTGTCAACCCACCAAAAATAGGCATCGGATCCAGGCCTAGGCTGCTTCCGGTGGCATATTTCTAGTGGTCAAGATAGCTTGCTGTCTTGACAGCCTACTGTCCCATGGCTGGTCTTGCATAGTTGGTTTCCCTCGGACATGCTCAAGGCCATTCGGTAATTTTTTATGCATGCCAGAATTCAAGTGTGAGGAGTCAGGTCACTTACTATTTGGAATCGAAAGGTATGAATCCCCTCCGGCTATGATGAAATATGGATCTCAAACGTGACTTCTTACTTCTGATCGACAGAGATGATGATTGACTAAGGAAACCCAGAAACATCCCCTACCTAAAAAAAATCCCAGAAACCCCGTGTAAAAGAAATGAGGGTCTAATTTTGACTTTTTATATATGAAGGAATCTAGTCAAGATGACCGTACTGATGGATAGTATTCAAAAATATGATTCCGACGATATATGGTATGTCAAAATTAGACTGTCGGATCTCCCATAATCTTCCCTGGAAATTTATATTTTTTCACCCGCATGTCGCATGCTGGTACCAACCCACGCATAGTGGCAAGCCAGCCCATACGCAGCCACAGGCCAACCTACATGCAACTTCAGGCTAGCCCACACGTAGCCATAGGCTAGCACATATGCACAAGCAGGCCATCCCACACAATCACATAGGCCATCCCAATCGCAGCCGCTGGCCTGCCCATGCACATCTGCAGGCCAACCCACACGCGCACGCAGGGTAGCCCATGCATGCATGTAGACCAGTCCTCTTGTAGCAGTAGGCCAGCCTAAGCACAACCACAGGCCAGCCCATGCACAGACGCCGCAGGCTAACCCACAGGCTAGCCCGCGAGCACCCCTACCCAGCCTTGTGTGCCACTGTCAATGGCAGTGATTTGAGTTCAACTGACCCAGTGGGTGAAGAGATTTTCTCTTCACCCGTTTGCACATTTTACATTGTTCCGCTAGCATACCCTATGCAACAACCTCCCATTGGCCCAAAAAAAAAATATTCTCAACTCTTTGGCTCAGAAAAAGATTCACTTTTCCTGTTGGTCAATAAAACTATCTCCCACCCTATTAGCCCAAAATTTCTTACTTTCATCCTATTGGTGTAAAAAAAATAACTTTATTCCCCCCATTGGCTAAGGGAATTCCCTTTCCCTCCCCATTGTTTCAAGAATCCAATAAATACCTCCCCTCCATTTAGTTTTTCACACCAACACACCACAAGATCCAAGCCTCCAAGGGAGCATTCTAGAGAGAGAAGCTCTGCCCTCTCTCATCCCCTTCCCCTCTTGAGATTTTTCTAGTCTTCGGAGAGTTCTTCATAAGATCCGAAGTGTTCTTTGGATCTTTGAAGTGTTCTTCGAGCCTTCGAAACTTCTCAATCCTTTGTCTTCTTTGAGTGAGATTTTGCATCGAAAAAATTTCCTCTTAGTCTCCCATCCCCCCTTAAGGTTCTTAAAGTCTTCGTGGAGATCTTTGTAAGATCCGAAGTGTTCTTCAGGCCTTCAAAGTTCCTCAATCCTTAGGGTTAGCCTATCCCCAGGGAAGCTCTACCGGAGTGCCACCTTAGCCTAGCCCTCCCATAGCCTATTCCCAGTGGAAGCTCTGCCGAATTGATACCTCAATAAAAATACACAAGTACCCCATCCGTAGTGGAAGCACTGCAGAATCGATACCTCAGCCCAAAACCCAACAGTAATAGTTCCTAGCCGGAACCCTGTTCAAATATCACCACAATTAACATCTCCTGAGAAAAGAAGTTTAAGGTCTAGACCATCTTCCCCTAACCCAAGAAAATCCAAAAAATAGCTCGTGCCGGCATTGATCGGGGTCCCACCCCTTTTGACCCGAAATAGGGGTTAAGCACATGTATAATTTCTTATCCAAATTAGCATAATGTAGACGTTATATTGACCTTGTTTTAATATATATAATCATTTAAATTTAGTTAATATACATATGTGTGATAACTTAGCCATGCACGTGGAATAGAAATAATTATGAAAAATGTTCGTTCTGAAGCATGTAGTAGGAACACCGGTTGAATCGGGTAGATGGGGTACCTAACACCTTCCCAACTCTACAACCTGACACTTACCCTAAATCTCCGGACCAGACCAACTTTCGGGCCCTCTTTTTAGGAATTGGGCCCACCCCTATGTCCTAGGCCCATAATCCTAGGTGGTGACTCCAAACCCCTTTTGTATGATCCCGATCCCCGTATTGGACCATCATCAAATCCTTGTCTCGAATGATGAATTTTGCACTCTTGTGAAGTAGACCTCCACATATCTCCTAGCGGTGATACGGCGGTGTAGGGCCAGTAGGATAAGGACACACGACACACCCCTCTCTCAAGGAAGAGAAAGAGAGGAGAGAGGACAGAATGAGTGCAAGCCTTTTTTTCTCCCCGCAAAAGGAGGAACGCATATGCATCACTTCTGGTCGCTACCCTCACACACGTGTCTAGAAAAATTCGTGGTGTATTAATGACGAAAGAAGGGTGAGGTTCAAAAATCCAAAGGGCATGCCCTCATGGCGATTGTTCTTCTGCAAAAGATGTGGCTTTGGCCAAAACAGCGAAAAGCAATAGTGTCCTGCTCAACAAAGAACCATGTTAATCAGCCAAACCTAAGGATAAGTTAAACGGAATGTAGTGACAATAGCTAAGCATGGCTTGGACACTCTAATGGGCCACAAGTAGCTCAGTTGGAGTGGGAGGCATTCTGTTATGGCAAAATATGTCACTATTGTGAGCACGCACGAATGCCCTCAACTCTAGCCCAGACGAACGATCTAATCCCAGTCGAGCCACATTCTCTGTAGACAACTACTACCTAGGTTAGGTGCAACTCGGCTGGCCAACATCAATGATTGGACTAGTTACCAAGAAACTATTCTATACCAGTATAAGAAGAGTAGCACGTGTGGGCATCTGCACTATACCTGAACCGCAATTGATATCTTGGGACCACACCAAAATCACGACCGAACTGTTGGCCAAAATCTGCACCTTAAAGCCTAGTAATAGGTAACACAGGCATTGACAAGTGGTACGACCACCGGGTCACCAAATCTAGGTCATTTGGATTAGCAGGTCGGTGATTGAGCCATCGAGTTCAAGTTGCTCAGTATTTGATGATCGTGGGATTCCCCAATCGAATATGTCCCTCCTGATACAATTCCTAATCCAATATGTCACTTCCAAGCAAGGATCAAACTTATCCTAATTAGGAAAGGATTCTTAAAAAGAATTCCAATCCTCCCTCGGGGGAAGGAGATCTCCTAGGATACGTGGAGTACGTGAAGCTTCAATAGCTAGGATGTCCTCCTGATTCACTCTCTTGATATAACTCTTAGTACATATGGACTCCTACAAGGACTAGGAGGGATGCCAAATGGGGACTGACTCTATTCCCAGCATCCCTTTACTCTAAATACCTAATTAACCTACCCTTTTATGGGATGTACACATTTCCATTCTTACTGGAATTTTTGTTTATAGAGAAATCTAACTTAGGCATTGGAGAGTCCCCTACTAGGTCAGCTCTGCACTAAGTCTCTTGTGTTTGCTCTTCTATGCAGCTTCCAAGCGCAATCTAGGATGATATCTTGCCACAACACTCCTATACAAATAGTATTGCATCATGAGATTTATAGAACGATAACTTGCCATAGAGTTTCTAATAACTGATAAACAATAGAAAAAAATTTAAGAGAAGGGTCTTATTATATATGTTGGTTCCTCAAATGGCTAAGAAGTAATGTTACCATCTCCAACTTAATTTCCACTTTGGTGAATAAAAATTTTATTAAGACCCAAAGGGTACAGGAAAAAAAAAAAAAAACTACAACAAAGCCAAATAACCAACTGCCAGAACAAAGGCATTCAAAGCCCTACCAAAAGACCAAAGAAAACCGAACAATGAGAGAGAGAGGAAAAAATCATAAACATTAAATAGTACTACACTAAAAAAGGGCAACAAGCAAAGTTGAACCATGGCTAGTGGAGAGAGTAGATGAATTGAATGGAAAAATCCCAAGAAGGTGCAATAAATCTATTCCTCTTATTATCTCTTTTCTTTATCTACTAGGGCCAAGGGTAGAGATTTTCATACGGGTCTGGAAGAATTCAACCCCATAAATCAGCTTATAAGGTGGGGGGGACTCAAGACCATATCAACCCACATCAATTCCTTTTGGAAATCAATGTTGGATTTGTCACACCTCACTCCTGGCAAACCCAACTTACCATTAGGAATACCGGTGGTGTGAGTAAGATATGTACCTGTCTTACAAACCTACTAGGATCTCAGATAGCAGTACCTTAACATTTTCACTATCTCACATCACAAACCAGTATAAGCAGCGAAATCAGAGTATAGTAGTAGAATTTATAAATAAAATGGGGAAACATCTAATGGTAATATAATAGCAATAACCGAATTATTCTGTTACATTCATCCATGACATATACTATAATCTCAAGAAAATATACAATCCACAACTATATCCAAAAATATCATAATATGATGTAAAATCTCACAGTGCGATGTAAGTAGAATGGTTGCAAGCATAATCCTGGTTGTGCGCCTCCACTTCTGGCATCCATCAGTTGCTCACACCGTACTCTGACCCAGAAGATATTGGATCACCTGCCATCGGCACCACAATACCTACATCATCATCTAAAAAGGGGTGTATACATAGGGTGAGCTTTCCAACTCGCTCAGTAAGGGGTGGGGTCAAGCACATCCAAGCAAGTCAATAGCAGCAATATTTATGATGCATGATTGCGAAAATTAAACACATAGTCCATGATGCTCGTGGTGCAGTTCATTTGTTTATTATCCACCTAACAATACAAACTAAGCCTGGTAAATGCTACTACGGTACATTAGGTTGTATCTCTTGTCTCGGAAACGACATGTACGACACAGTGATACAAACCCTAGCCATGATTAGAAGCCTATCGGTCCCCGTATGAGTCCAAGGGTCACCCACCAAACCCCTGATAACCCCCTCCTAGCAGTCACAGCACCGGTAACACATCGGCTATGTCGGACAGGATCCTACCTCCGGTAACAATCACATCGTATTGCGGAAGTGACACTTTAGGAAGGCTCATCAAACATACCACAATGGGTTATCTAACACCTCAACCCCTATTGGCAAGGGTGCGCAGCATAGGGAGTGATACCTAACCATATATATACTACATGCATTCATAATGATACAGTTAGTATGGATTACATGATACCAGAGAGACCTTGGCCACAAAGTGTAATCCATCTCCAAATACAGTTCCGGGTACATGATACCAGAGAGACCTTGGCCACAAAGTGAAACCCAAGACCGTTTACCTAATATAGCATACATATTATAGTTGAGTATGGACTACGCAACACCAACAGGACCTCAGCCACGAAGCGTATCCATTTCCAAATGTAGTCCCAAGGTGCATGATACCAGCTAGACCTTGGCCACAAAGTGTAACCTGCAACTACAACTAACTCTAATATACATAATCAATGCATGAATGCAACATGCATACGAAAATCATGGCACCGGTAACACTTCGGTCACGTCGAATTCCGTCTCACACACACACACCCATCCAAACACAAGGAGATCACGGTACCGGTACCACCTCGACCACATCGGATCCCGTTATACATTTCCATACAATTTATATCATGATCATAAAATAAAAATTTTAATTAAACATATAATTCTAAGCATATGAACAATTAAATAATTAATAAACATTTAAAAATAAACACAGTCCATCCCACACCTGTTTTACTATAGGTCATATTTGGGTTTGAGTATGGCCACTGATCGATCAATTTAATTCTGGCTTCAGGGCACGTCCACATCACTGTCCTAGACACAAGGGAATCGTACATCAGTACGCATCGAAAACATCGGGAGGGACCCACACAGGTCACCCCCAAAAGGTATAGACATTGTCTCCTATTGACAGTGATGTCATCGGAAACAACCATCGGAAACAAGGCATTTGACATATCAGATCTATTTTCCATGGAGGTGATAGAGAGCATGTAAAGCTCACATGTTCACCGGAAAAATGTCATTGAAAACAGACCCAGTGAATCCGGTGGGTTGTTTCTGATGGAGGTACAGGGCAGTCCAATAGTTTGGCGTTTTTGGCTCGGGCCCGATTGCTAGGATTTATTTTGTAGAGTTTGTAGGGGATGTTCCTAGCATCATTCTAAGCTAAGAAAATCCTAATTCCACTGAGCCATTTGGGAGATACGTCGATCGAAAGATCAAAACCCTAGTTGGCCTTTTGGCATTACATGTTGCCGGAGCTCACCGGGCTTAGTTTGAGCTCGGCAACAACACCGGGAGGGTAGAACACCCATCCTACAACCATAACATGGTGTGTACACCAAGATTCCATCCATTCATAGCTTTATCTAGGTCAAAATGAAGAGAGAGAGTAGTAAGGGAGGTTGTACCTCCCTCAGGAAGCGATTCCGGTAACAAGGCGATAGCCGACACCAAGGTAGGCCTTTAATCCCCTTCTCCTTCCTCTTCTTCTTCTTCCTCTCCTCTTTCTCTCCTCTCCTACAGTGGGCACAAGGGAAATGAGGAAATGAATCCTCATTTCCCAACTTATAACTTAAGTTGGCCTTAAGGGTCTGTTTGGTTTGGGCCACTTTTTAACCAATCGGGTTAAAATGAGTTTCGGGGCATAAGGACTCGCACGTTTAGGTCCATAAGGTGTTCACATCAAGAGGAAGATGTGAAGAATGATTTGGGATCATCTGGAAACATTTACGATGTGAGTGGAAGGACCCACGGGCATCGAAACCTTGACAGCAGCCTATGGACCCACAGGAAACAGGCACTGGATTCATGCCCAGGCTGCTTCCGGTGGCTTGGTTCCGGTGATCAAGACTACTTGCTGTCCCATAGTTGGTCTCGCACGGGTGGTTACCCTCGGACATGCCTAAGGCTTTTGGTAATTATGATGTGTGCCAGAAATCAAGTGAGGGGAGTCATGTCACTTACCATCTGGGATCGGAAGTTATGCATCCCCTCCAGTTAGATAGGCATGAAATGCATGAACATGTGGGGTCATCTTTACCCCTTCGGTAATGTGCAGCTGCCAGCCAAAACCCGATCGTACTTCTGATATCCGATCTGAGACCTATCACAACAGTTCAAATAAGACCGGATTAGGGCACGGGTGTAACATCCCCCCCACCTTACAAGAATTTCATCCTCAAAATTGAACGTACCTGGAAAATCAAACAATCCAGGATACTGCTTCATCATTTCATCTTCTCGCTCTCAGGATGCCTCTTGTTCGGGATGGTTCATCCATTTCACCTTGATGAAGGAAATGGTGCGGTTGCGAAGAACATAGTCCTTCCGATCAATAATCTTTCCGCATACTCCATGTAGGCAAAGTCCTCATCCAACTCACGAGGTATGTAAGTTAAGACGTGAGTCGGGTTAGAAATGTACTTCCTCAACATAGATACATGGAAGACATCACATGTACCTTCCAACTCTGGTGGCAAGGCTATCCTGTAAGGTACCAGTCCAATCCTCTCCAGTACATCATACGGTCCCATAAACCTTGGACTAAGCTTTCCATTTTTGTCGAACCGCATCACCCCTTTAACTAGGGAGATCCGCAAGAACACCTCGTCTCCAACACCGAACTCCAAATGTTTACTCCTAACATCTGCGTAGCTTTTCTGCCTAGACTGAGTTGCCTTGATCCTTTCTCTAATCACATTCACCTTCTCACTAGTAGCTCGTATCAAGTTCGGACCCAAAAATATGCCTCTCACCAACCTCATCCCAATAGAGTGAAGTCTGGCACTTCCCACCATACTGTGCCTCGAATGGGGACATGCCGATGGTGGCCTGATAACTGTTGTTGTAGGAGAACTCAATAAGGGAAATGTGCTCATCCCAACTATAACTCATATCCAAGGTACATGCTCAGAGTAGGTCCTCTAATGGCTGAATAGTCCTCTCCAACTGACCATTGGTCTGAGGGTGAAAGGCAATGCTAAAATCCAACTGTGTGCCCATGGCCTTCTGCACATAGGTCTAGAACTTGGAAGTGAATCTGGGATCTCGATCATAGATGATACTAACTGGTACACCATGTAATCTGATGATGTTATCAACATACAACTTGGCCAACTTGTCTATGGAAAATGTGATTTTGATTGGAATAAAGTGAGCTACCTTAGTCAAGCGGTTCACAACTACCCAAATGGTATCCATACCCTTCTGTGTACGGGGTAGGCCTCTGACGAAGTCTATGGTAATATTCTCCCATTTTCACTCCGAAATAGACAGGGACTGCAATAACCCATGAGAGGCCTCTATCTCTCAGCCTTGACTTTTTGTCATGTGAGGCATCTAGACACATGTGTGGCCACATCATTCTCTCCACCAATAGGAGCCTTTGAGGTACTTGTACATTTTAGTGCTACCAGGGTGAATGGAATATGGAGAGCTATATGCCTCTCTCAAAACTGTGTCTCTCAAATCACCATCACTAGGCACATACAACCTCCCTTTGAATTTGAGAATCCACTTTCAGTCACTGAGAAATCTGGGTCCTTTTGGGTTCCTTCTTGGCATTCAGCTATTAACTTCTATAACTCTGCATCAGTAACCTGAGCTGCAGTGATCCTATCCACCAGACTAGGTTGTACCACCAATGTCGATAGTGACAAGGTGACCCCCTCTACTAATAGTTCCAAGTCTAGTTTCCTGGCCTCCTCTAGGAGATACCCATTGGTGGTCAGTGATGCAAGAGTCGGTGACTGGGATTTTTGACTAAGTGCATCAGCTACCACATTGGTCTTTCTTGGGTGATAGTGGATAGTACAATCATAATCCTTCATTAGCTCTAACCAACTGCCTCATGTTGAGCTCATTTTGGGTGAAGAAGTACTTGAGGCTCTTATGGTCACTGAAGATCTCACTCTTCTCACCATACAGGTAGTGTCTCCAGATTTTCAGTGGAAAAATCACAGCTGCCAACTCCAAATCATGGGTGGGGTAGTTCTTTTCATAATCCTTCAACTGATGGGATGCATAGGCAATGACTTTCCCATACTGCATCAATACACAACCCAATCCCAGATTGGAGGCATCATTATAAATAACCATACCACCTGTACTAGTCGGGATAGTCAAAACTGGAGTTGATACCAACTTTTGCCTTAGCTCCTTGAAGCTCTTCTCACAAGCATCAGACCACTCAAATTTTACACCCTTCCATATGATTCGGGTCATCAAAGTAGTAATGCGAGAAAAGTTCTCGATAAACCTCCTGTAATATCCGACCAATCCTAAAAAACTACATATATCTGTTACACTCTTGGGAGTCTCCCATTCTAGAACTGCCTTCACCTTGCCATGGTCAACCTCTATACCCTTGGTTGAAACAATGTGGCCTAGGAATGCCACTTGTGACAGCCAAAACTCGCACTTACTGAATTTGGCATAGAGTTGCTTCTCTCTCAGCCGTTGTAGTACTAACCTTAGGTGAACAATATGTTCCTCTGCACTCTTGGAGTAGATCAAAATGTCATCAATGAATACTATCACAAACTTATCTAAGACATCCTAGAATACCCGGTTCATAAAATCCATAAATGTAGCAAGTGCATTGGTCAACCCGAATGACATCACCAAGAATTCATAATGTCCATACCTTGATCTAAAGGCTGTCTTACTAACATCACTATCCTTGATCCTGAGCTGGTGGTAGCCCAATCTAAGATCGATCTTGGAGAACACCTTGGTACCCTACAAATGATCAAATAAATCATCTATCCTTGGTAAAGGATACCGGTTCTTAATGGTTAGCTTATTAAGCTCTTGGTAATCGATGCACAATCTCATACTTCCATCTTTCTTCTTGACGAATAATACGGGTGCTCCCCGTGGAGGCACACTAGGTCTAATGAATCCCTTCTTCAAAAGGTCCTGAAGTTGCACCTGTAATTCCTTTAATTCATTGGGGGCCATGCGGTAAGGGGCTTTTGACACTGGTGCTAACCCTGGGAGTAGGTCTATAGCAAATTCTGTCTCTTGGTCTAGTGGCAAGCCTATTAATTCATCCAAAAATACATCAGGAAATTCCCTCACCACATCTAGCTTGGTCAATGACCAAATCTCTATCTCAGTATCCATTATAGATGCTAAGTAGCCTTGACATCCCTTATCTAGTAGCTTCTTCATCTAGAGTGCGGATATGATAACTTTCTTGGGTTTCTTAGGCTTATCCCCTTGGAACACAAACTCATCATCATCACGAGGTCTGAAAATGATAGCCTTCTCCGCACATAGCACACTGGCCCTATATGCAGACAACCAATCCATTCCTAAAATCACGTCTAAGTCGGTCATATCCAACTCGATCAAGTGAGCATTCAATTCATGATCACGTATGGTCACTAGGTAAGGCTCATAAATATAGTTCGAACCCACTACACCTCCTATAGGGGTGCTCATAGCCAAATATTGAGTCAGTCCCTGAGGTGGGATTCTCATCTTCTTCACAAATGTCGGAGACACAAACAAATGTGAGGCTCCTAAACATTGAGTCAGTCCCTTAGGTGGAATTCTCATCTTCTTCACAAATGTCAGAGACACAAACAAATGCGAGGCTCCTGAGTCAAATAACACATGTGTAGGAAATAATGATATCAATAATATACCTATCACTACACCAAGAGTAGCCTCAACATCCTCTGCCGTCATAGCAAACACTCTACCCTGTGGTCTCTGGTCCTGTGGGGTTGTACTGGCTAAGGGGTCGAATATGTCTGATGGGGCCTAGGTGGCATAGTGTAGGGTGCATCACCTGGCCTTTGGTGGGGATATGTCCTCGCCTTGTGGCCCGATTGATCATAATGAAAACATCTCAAGCCTGATCCCGAAGATTGGGATACTGCACTAGATCAGGAGGATTGGGAAGTCTGACTAGCATCAGGCCTCCTAAACTGCACTGGGGTTGGGTTGACATAAGGCACATAGAAAGGTTTGCTACCTCCCCTAGAATTAGTAGATCCCATTGGCCTCTTTCCCATTCCTTACTGAGCCGTGTAGTTATCCCTATGCCGGTCCTCAATAGATTTGGCCACTTGGACCACCTCAGCATAGGTTTACAGTTTCAACCCCACAATGGTTGACCCAATACCTGGCCTTAACCCTTTCTCAAACTTCTTTGCCTTGGCTCTATCACCTCTCAGATGCTCAGGAGCAAAATAGAACAGCTCCTCAAAGCGCTGTTGATACTCGAGCACAGACTGGGAATCTTGAACCAATTGAGAGAACTCACTCTCTCTCCTATCCCGGAAGCTTTTCAGAAAATAGTTCTCAAAGAAGGCCCCTTTGAAGTCTTCCCAAGTAGGGTTCGGGTTACTAGCCCTCAGAATAGGTTCTGTGGCACTCCACCAATCATCTGCTTCATTCTGTAACTGATAGGCCGCACACAAAATTTTCTGCTCATCGATGCATCACATCAGTCTAAAAACCTTCTCCATTCCACCAATCCATCTTGGTGGATTCAACGGATCTTGCACCACCTTAGAGAAACATGGGGGCCTAAGTCATTGAAACTTCTCTATCATTTTTGTCAAGTCTGTCCAGCCCTCTATATGGGCTTGAGCTTGTTCCGGTATTGGGTCTTGCACATGCCCATGCACTTGTGCCCCACCAGATGTTTGAAGGGTAACCGATTCAACGGGTATTGGAATGGGTGCCAGTGGAGTAGGAGGTGCGGGCAGTGCATTGCGGCTTCCATTGCCGCTTGGATTTTATTATCGATCCCGGCCATAAACTGGTCTTACCTTTCTTCCACTTCCTACATCATATTATTCATAATGGATGCCACATCCTGGGTCGTAAGTACAGGTGGGGCCGATGGCCGATTATGGGGTCTACCCTAATTTCATGTAGGGGAAGAGGGAGGTGACAGGCATGATTGGGAGTGGGTTCGGGTGTTCCAGCGTAACATGATTCCTATGAAGGTTTTTTTTATTAGTACACATATATAAACAAGGTTGCATGTAATTGGAATACACGCATACACAGTGGGTCCTACACGTACACAATTGGAAAAATTAGGGTTAGGGCATGCATAAGTGGGGTCCACACATATTAAGATCCGATCGTGCACATATCCCAAAGAGGCACACCATCAAAGGACCCAAATAAAACTTAGCTTTTGAAAAATTAACATGATTTATTTTTCAAATGAATCCACCGGAAACAAGGATTCAAACCATCGGAAATATGGTTTAATGCACCAAAAATATTAGTAGTATTTCCGATGGGAAAAACAGAGGCCAAAAACCCAATTTCTACTTCACCGGACACAGACACCGGAAGCATGCCCAGTGTTTCCAGTGGGCTGTTTCCAGTGGCACTAAATCGGCCATAAATAGGCTCGGGCCTTGGGTTATTCACACAAAACCCTATTTACTCTTGTGAGAAAGGTGTGGAAACAGCCAAGGAGTCTTTTGCTACCCATTCCCTATCTTCCTCGCACTATTTCGTGATCGATTGGCGCCGTATTACCATCCAAGGTATGTTTTCTCTCTTTCAAACTTAGTTTTTATGATTTTCTCTCTGTGAGTTTTGCATGCAGCCATTTAACTAGGTTTTCCATTCCAAATCCTTAGGAATCATCTTGCAACAATGTCTGGATGCTGTGTACGAACCCGACATGCTCTTATACAAGAGGAGCAAGATGCTGATGAGCAATTCAACCCAATCCTATTCTGCTCTGTGATTGAGCGAGACCGTTGGGAGTTCTTTGAGCGTCGTAACATCAACCTAGGAGTCTATGTGAGGACCAAAGAATTTCACGCATTCTGTCTTCATCAATGGTTTGAGAAGAATGGGTGGTACCGTATCCTAAAACCCAACCGATACTACTACCCCACCCTAGTCAGGCTATTCTACTCCAACATGGAATGTGTGAACCGGGGTATTGAAGAGATATGGATCACCTCCTATGTGAAGGGGCGGAGATCTCCTTTGACATGGGGCAGTTGGCAAATATTTTGATGATCAGCAATGCTGGCGACCTAGTGTACTGCCCACCTCAGACTCTGACATATGAATTTCAGAGTCCCGACACCTTCCAGGAGATCAATGACATGCTGACTAAGGAAGCCACAGGATGGAACCATTCAGTCAACTACTTTGCCACTCCAAAGGTTGTTTGCCATGCAATTCAGCTGAATTTCCTCCCCACCTGTGGACATTATAATGAGGTATCCGCGCTGCAAGCCTACGTGACATACTGCATATGCATGGGGGCACAGATACGTCTGACTTACCTCCTAATGTGGACCATAGTAACTCGGTCTGAAGGCCAGGATTGCCAAGTAGGGAAACCTATGCTAAGGGAGGATATTAACTGACATCTTTCGCTGCTTTGGGGTGGACTTGGAGGGTGAGGCACGCTTGGGTGAAGAGGTCACAAACTTCAACCAAGACTAGCTAAGGAAGATGACCATAGATCTGAAGGAGGTGACACCTATCCCAGGAGAGGGTTAGCAACCTATAGAGGTTGAAGGTGGCGGTGTTGATGATGTTGGTGCAGCAGGAGAAGTTGCTGGGGTTAGTGGGGCTCCACCAATTGATCCCCAGGCAATGGGTTCGATGGCAGCTTCTACATCCCAGAGTACTAGGGGTGCGAGGCCTTATGGTCTCAATGATGTTATGGCCCATTTGGATACCACTATGTCATTGATGAGGAGCATGGACAGCCACCTCGAGAGCATGGACAGGACCTATTGTCTTATGGACAATAGAGTGGCCTCCCTAGAGGCACAAATGCAGGCGATGGTCTTCCATCTCGGTATTTCGGTGCCTCCTCTAGGAACGCATGGTCCGAACCAGGCTTAGGGCCAAGAACAGAACCAGCAGTAGCAGCAGCAAGAGTAGTGGCATGCTTGGCACTGTAGCTTTTAGGATTTCCCTTTTTATGTCTTATTTGAGTTTGATGTTTTAGGTTTAGTTGAACTTTTACATTATGTCATTTGCTTCAATTGTTTAATTTCTTAGACTTAGGCTAGTTAGGCTCTCCTACTTTCATTACTTTAATTTTTATAAAAAGTGTAGGTTACATATTCAAGTTCTTTATTGTAATGAAACGGATTTAACACCTATACTTGTCTCCTACTATGAAATTGCTATTATTGTTGTCTTGAGAATTTTATTAAATCCTAGTTTCCCCAAAATCATGGTTTGGCTGAGATTGTGACTTAAGGCAGAGCAACGTGCTCTGATACTATAGCTGTCACAACCCACTCCTGGCAAATCCAACTTACCATTAGGAATACTGATGGTGTGAGTAAGACACGTACCTCTCTTACAAACCTACCACGATCTCATATAGCAGTACCTTAACATTTTCACCATCTCACATCACAAATCAGTATAAGCAACGAAATCAGAGTATAGTAGCAGAATTTATAAGTTAAATTGGGAAACATATAATAGTAATATAATAGCAATAACTGAGTTATTCTGTTACATTCATCCATGACATATACTATAATCTTAAGAAAATATACAGTCCACAACTATATCCAAAAATATCACAATATGATGTATAATCTCACGGTGCGATATAAGCACAGTGGTCACAAGCACAGTCCTGGTCATGTCCCTCTTCTTCTAGCATCCACTAGTCGCTCACACTATACTCTGACCCAGAAGATACTGGATCACCCACCATCGACACCACAATACCTACATCATCATCCAAAAAGGACTATATACGTGAGGTGAGCTTTCCAACTCGCTCAGTGAGTGGTGGGGTCAAACACATCCAAGTAAGTCAATAGCAGTAATATTTATGATGCATGATTGTGGAAATTAAACACATAGTCCATGATGCTCGTGATGCATTTCATTTGTTTATTATCCACCTAACAGTACAAACTAAGTCTGGTAAATGCTACTACGACGCATTAGGCCATATCCCTCGTTATGGAAACAACATCGACTACGCAACGATACAAACACTAGCCGTGATTAGAATCCTACTGGTCCCTATATGCGTTTATGGGTCACCCAGAAAATCCATGATAACCCCCTCCTAGCAGTCATGGCACTAATAACACAGTGGCCACGCTGGACAGGTCCTTGCCTCTGACAACAATCACATCGTACCGCGGGAGTGGCACTTTGGGAAGGCTCATTAAACATACCACAATGGGTTATCCAACACCTCAACCCCTGTTGGCAAGGGTGCATAACATAGGGAGTGATACCTAACCACATATATACTACATGCCTTCATAATGATACAGTTAGTGTGGATTACACGATACTGGAGAGACCTCGGCCACAAAGTGTAATCCATCTCCAAATACAGTCCCTGGTACATGATACTAGAGAGATCTAGGCCAAAAAGTGAAACCTAAGACCGTTTACCTAATCTAGCATACATATCACAGTTGAGTATGGACTACGCAACACTGACAAGACCTCGGCCACGAAGCATATCCATCTCCAACTGCAATCCCAGGGTATATAATACCAACGAGACCTTGGCCACAAAGTGTAACCCGCGACTACAACTAATTCTAATACACATAATCAATGCATGAATGCAACATGCATACGGTAATCACGGCACCGGTACCACCTCGGCCATGTCGGATTTTGTCTCACACACACACCCATCCAAACACACAGAGATCACGGTACCGGTACCACCTCGGCCACATCGGATCCCGTCATACATTTTTATACAATTCATATCATGATCATAAAATGATAATTTCAATTAAACATATAATTCTAAGCATGTAAGCAATTAAATAATTAATAAACATTTAAAAATAAACATAGTCCATCCCTCACCTATTTTACGATCGGTCATGTTTGGGTTCAAGTACAGCCACCGATCGATCAATTCAATTCTGACTTCGGGGCACGTGAGCATCACTATCCTAGACATAAGGAAAATGTACATCAGTATGCATCAAAAACATCAGAAGCGACCCACACTAGTCACCCCCAAAAGGTACAGACACTGTCTCCTATTGACAGTGATGTCACCAAAAACAACCACCAGAAATAGGACATTTTCACAAGAAATATCAGACCTGTTTCCAGTGGAGGTGAGAGAGAGCATGTAAATCTCACATGTTCATCAGAAATATATCACTGAAAACAGACCCAGTGGATCCGGTGGGCAGTTTCCAATGGAGGTATAAGGTAGTCCAATAATTTGGGGCTTTTTGGCTCGGTCCCGATTATTGGGATTTTTTCCATAGAGTTTGTAGGGGATGTTCCTAGCATCATTCTAAGCTATCAAAATCCCAATTCCACTGAGCCATGTGGGAGATACATTAATCGAATGATCGAAACCCTAGTTGGTCTTTCGGTATTATATGTTGCCGAAGCTCACAGGGCTTGGTTCGAGCTCGACAACAACACCCATCTTACAACCCTAACATGGTGTGTACACCAAGATTCCATCCATTCCTAGCTTTATCTAGGTTAAAATGAAGAGAGAGTAGTATGGGTGGTTGCACCTACCTCCGGCAGCGATTTCGACAACAAGGCGATAGCTGGCACCAAGGTAGGCCTTCAATCCCCTTCTCCTTCCTCTTCTTCTTCTTCCTCTCCTCTTTCTCTCCTCTCCTACATTGGGCATAAGGGAAATGAGGAAATGAATCCTCATTTCCCAACTTATAACTTAAGTTGGCCTTAAGGGTCTATTTGGTTTGGGCTACTTTTTAACCAATTGGGTTAAAATGAGTTTCGGGGCACGAGGACCCGTACATTAAGGTCCATAAGGAGTTCACATCAAGACGAAGATGTGGAGAATGATTTGGGATCATCCGAAACTATTTACGATGCGAGTGGCCAGACCCACGGGCATCGGAACCTCGACAGCACTTGTGGACCCACCAAAAATAGGCACAGGATTCATGCCCAGGCTGCTTTATGTGACTTGTTTCCAATGATCAAGACTGCTTGCTATCTTGACAGCTTCCTGTCCCATAGTGGTTACCCTCAGACATGCCCAAGGCTTTTCGGCAATTATGATGCGTGTCGAAAATCAAGTGTGGGGAGTCAGGTCACTTACCATCTGAGATCGAAAGGTATGCATCCCCTCTAGTTAGATAGATATGAAATGCACGAACATGTGGGGTTATCTCTACCCCTTCGTCAATGCACAGCCACGAGCCAAAACCCGGTTGTACTTCTGATCTCTGATTCGAGACCTGTCACAACAGTTCAAATTAGACCGCATTAGGGCATGGGTGTAACAGGATTAGCCCCTATATGCTAATATAGGACCATAATATACCACCATGCTTCTGAACCCGACATCCACGGTGGATACTCAGAATCAGATAGCCCTTTATAAGTGGCTCTAACTCTGCTCTAGGGTTTCAGCTTCGTGGTAACCCTTTCTTAGCGGCTCTCACTTTGGCACCAGGTTGCCTCTTTTGTAGGCAAGTTAGGATGAGGATTGGTTGCTCTGATACCATTGATACGGGTTTGGAAGAATTCAGTCCCATAAACTAGCTTACAAGGTTAGGGGACCCAAGACCATATTAACCCACATCAATTGTAAAACCCTGAAATCTGACTAGGGGTATTTTCTCCTTTTGACCATTGTAGGGTCAGGGTGACCTAAAGAGGAGACACCAGACCATTGAGGGTGCATCAGTACTTGGTAAGTGCTAAAAATCATCCATTAGATGTAACTACACCGTAGAATAACTTTAGGATTTTTTCCCTAGGAATTACCATTTTTCCATTGGACCATAATTTGACTTTTCAATTTAATTTTCAGATTTTAATCTCAACCATAATATTAACTTATTTAATTAAAAATAAGATATATATCCACATATTCAATTAACTAACAAAGTGGATAAGACCAAACTAACAAAAAACCTTAACTAACTAATTATTGTTAATTAATAATTAATAAATGAAGGTTTTCCTAATAAAGTCATGCACCTTCTTTTTGAAATTTGGATAGTCTTGAGCATAAATTAAGAGAGAAAGTAGGAAAAAAGAGAGAGTTGGAGATCGATTGTGACTTGAATAGAGGAAGAGAGAGATTTCGAGATGAAGTAGGAAAGGGAGAGATAGACTTGGAGACAAATTAAGGAGGGGAGAGAGAAGCCAAAACACGGCTCTCTTATCTCTCATCCTCTATTTAAGGAAAATATAAAGGGAAAAAAAAAAGGGAATCGTGGGGAAGAATGAGGAGAAGGAAGAAGAAGAGAAAAAGGAGAAAAGAAATCAAGGTTTCAAACGATATTCAATGTAAGTTTTTAGCATAATTTAATTACTTTTTATGTTCTACTTGGGGATGGAATTTTGGATTATGGGTTTGATGAGAAAGGAAATAATATTTTGACATGTTAAGAGTATTTTCTGGGTTGGATAGAAAAATAGTCTGAGATTGTTCATATTATTTAACATAGTTAGGGATTGTTTCTATACCGAGAATGGGGGTAGTGACGCAGGGATATAGACTTCGAGTTTTTATCTTATTCTTTTACCATAACAACTTTTATGAGTCTTATAAATTCCTAAAAAATTGGGAAGTGATTTGAGTTCAAAAATTGGTTAATGAATTTTTCAAATTTATCTGACAAAATCTGTTACAATTTGAAGACTGTTTTTTAGGGAGATTGATAACTAACTTAAAAATGTTTTTCTGATGTTATTTTCATACAAGACTTATATATATGAGCTAGGTTTCAATAGGATCTAATTTCAACTTATTTGGAATTTCAGAGATATTTATTTCTACTTTTCTATGTCAGTAGGCAGAATAAGTGAAGGCAGAATTTTGACGAAATTGTATAAGAAGATACAAAGAGTGTTCTATTTTGAATGACAAACAAAACTGATATTTGGAATGACATCAAGGTGAGTGGAACCTCTAACCTAACTTATTTATGTTTAATATATTATCCAAAATAGAATTTTATGAACACTAGATCTATTCTTAACCTTGCTTTTCAAGGTATTTTGTCATAAACAAGATCTAATTTTGTAAACCTAATGTTATGTACATGTGAGAATAAGGAACGAATCGAATTTTCTTCCATGATTTGCATTATGTGTACATCGCAGATTTTTTCAAATTGATTATTGATTACATAATGTTAGTTTTTAATATTATGTGTTAAGTTGTGATTATGATTGCATGAGTATTGTACTATGTGCATTACATAACTCATATACCACATGAGTTTTTGTTTGTGCATGTATTCTTATAATTTTGGTTTACAAAATTTTACTAGTTTCATGTATGAGATGCATTGTTTGTTGTGGTAATGATGCTTTACACTACCAACTTTGATTTAGGAGGGATGCGAGACTTCCTTGATCATTGTTTTGTTATTTGTAGTTGTTTTTTTATCATTTTTAAAAATTGAAGTTGACTTGATATTCACATAGAGACCGACTAGGGTGCAATGAGAGTTTCGATCACACATGAATTTTAAACTTGTTTATATTTATATATTTTTCATTCTTGAATGAGTTTATTGTTATTTGCCTCACCTTATCAACATTGACTTTATAACATTGAGGTGAGGATAGGTTCATTGGACTTTCCCATAATAGAACTATGGACTACTAGATGACACAACCTACCCTCGGTAGGATTTACAAATTATTACTTGACCTTCGGGAGGTATGGCTTGGTCTTTGGGAGGTTGGAAACTAAATAGCTTCTATAAGTTTCTGTATGTTGAGTGGAGGCAATGTGGTACTATGACGCATTAGTCATTCATGGATGATATTATCGATTCGTTGTTTAGTTTCTTTTGAGTTATCATGCGTACTTATGCGATGATATATATGTAGCAATGTTAGTATGTGTGGAATGATTTTTTTTTTTAAATTTTATATTATACTATATATGTCTTTCCTGGTTGTGATTTTAAACTTGTTTATTGTGGTGGTTCTACTTACTAAGTTTCTTCCCACAGACTTACCATAATATATTATAGATGACGTTGGAGAGGACGTGAATGTTGAACCTATTGTTGATCAACAAGAGGACATTTCTTATGGTTTCAAAGAAGAAAATGATTTTTATTTTTAAATGATGTATATTTTGGTTAGACTTTGATGGCGTAATTTAATTCAACATTACTTTAAGTCGGAAATTTGAAATAGATAGTTGTAGTTTGAATTTTAATATTATATTAGTTTAGCTAACTCTTGCTGCTATTTGTGGATCCTACTCTGGTTCATTATCATCTAGAACTTATAGATCTTGTTGACCATTGATGTCCGAAAACCCTACGTCAAGTTTGGAGTCATCACAGAGTGGTATCAAAGCAGAGTTTTAGGTTAGATATGAACTAAAGACATGAATGCACAAACATAGAACATGAACTTATGACCCTAAACGTAAACACACAAACTCTGAAACAGTAGAAAACTTAAACTTTAATGCAAACAGTAACTTTTTAGGCAGGAGCCTGAATTTGGGATCACTGTTAGACAGTTAAAGAGATTGATTTTAGGCCTATAACTTTTTACTGTAAATACTTTAGTATGTTTCTAGAATACCCATAAAATTTCACTGAATTCGGAGATGATTTGATGGGTCAAACAATTGGAGGAACAGAGGTCTATCCTGATTTTGGGAAATAACTAAATCCATTTAAAAGATGTTGAAACCAGATATACTTAGAAGTGGAATTTTGATTTGAAATTTTTATAATAGCTACCTTAGTGAGTCTAGTTCCTACCATAAAAATTTGACTTAATTTTGGATTCAGGAAGGTGGTAGCCTATGGCTCCAGAGAGTTGACGGATTATGAGATGAACTATCCGACTCATGATTTAGAGTTGGTAGCAGTTGTTTTTGCATTGAAGATTTTGAGACACTATTTGTATGGTGAGAAGTGTGAGATATACTCACACCACAAATGTCCGAAATATTTCTTTACACAGAAAGAGCTTAACATGAGGTAGAGACGATGGCTAGAGTTGATAAAGGACTTTGACTGTGACATACTTTATGACTCTGGTAAAATTAATGTCGTTGCATATGCACTGAGTTGTAACCGTAAGGACTTTCTGCAGCAATATTGACGAGACGCCATCATCTTCAGGAAGAAATAAGGAGTTTGGAGTTGGAATTGGTAGTTAGTTACCTTACTGCATTGATTGCGAAACTGAATATCCAACCATCCTTAGTTGATCATATCAAGGAAGCTCATGAAACAGACTCTTCGATGATTGATATTAGAGAGGGCTTGACAGAAGGGAGTGTCAAATTTCATATTACTAAAGATGAACTCATAAAAATGGGAAACGTCTATCTATGCAAGAAGATCCAGAATTAAGGTAATTGATATTGAAAGAAGCGCATTGTTCTTCTTATTCTATACACCCTGGAAGCACCAAGATGTATCGTGACTTGAATGAGTGCCATTAGTGGAATAACATGGAGAGGGACACTGCTTTGCTTGTAGCAAAATGTTTGACTTGGCAACAAGTGAAGGCAGAGCACCAAAGGCCATCAGGACTTCTACACCCACTAGAGATACTATAGTGGAAATGGGATTATATTACTATGGACTTTATTACGACATTTCCTAAGTCACCTAAAGGTCATGATGTTGTATGGGTTATAGTAGACCATTTGACCAAGTCTGTGCATTTTCTTGCCTATTCCATAAGGTATACTATTGAGCGAATGGCACAAATAGGGACCCAAGATTTACCTTAAGATTCTAGAAGAGTGTACACCAATGGTTGGGAACTAAACTAAGGTATAGTATAGCTTTTCACCCACAAACCGATGGATAGTCAAAGAGGGTGATTAAATACTTGAAGATATGCTCTGAGCTTGTGCCTTAGATATTTACCCTTCATTGAATTACTTATAATAATAGTTTTTAGGAAACCATAGGAATGGCACCATATGTGGCATTGTATGGCAGGAAGTGTCGATCTCCTCTACTATGGGAAGATGTTGGTGAGCGCGAGTTGTTGGGACCTGAGATTGTACAAGAAGCTCAAGACAAGATTTAGCTTATTCAAAAGAGTATGAAAGTGGCACAAGATAAATAGAAGAGCTATGCCGATGCTAAGAGAAAGGAACTAGATTTTTCAGTTAGGGATCGTGCATTTCTACAGATTGCACCTATGAAGAGAGTAATGAGATTTGGAAAGAAGGGAAAGCTCAACCACAGATCCATTGGTCCTTTTGAAATACTATAGAGAGGTGGACCAGATGCTTATAGATTAGCATTACCCCTAGCTTTTTCATGTTGCGTTACTTAGAAGGTATGTGGAAGATGCATCTCGCATTTTAAGCTACGAACCATTGTTACTAAAGGTGACCTTGTGCTATGAAGAAGTACCTATTCAGATCCTGGATCATAAAGAACAAGTTTTACGGAATTGTACCATCTCGTACATGAAAGTTCTCTAGGGCAAACATGGTATCCAAGAATGCTTGTGGGAGAAAGAGGACGAGATGCGAACAAAGTACCCATGCTTATTCGATGATCCAAGCATGCAAATTTCGAGGATAATATTTGTTTTTAGGAGGGGAGAATTGTAATATCCTGAAATTTGACTAGGTGTATTTTGATCTTTTGACCATTGTAGGGTCAGGGTGACTTAAAGTAGGGATACTAGACCATTGAGGGTGCATCAGTACTTGGTAAGTGCTAAAAGTCATCCATTAGATATAACTACAATGTAGAATAACTTTATAGTTTTTGCCCTTTTTTTCACTAAAATTCATTGTATTAAGAAGAAAAAAGAATGTACTAGAAACTAGCACCACATTCATACAAAGATAGACTAAGAAAAGAGAGACCAACCCCACCTTCGGCATTGCCATTGGCAGGTGAAGGCCCCCTAAAAACTTAGGCTAACAAAAAGGAAAAAAATGGGAGAATCGAAATATTGGATGCTGGGCACCATCCAAATACAATTCCATAGAAACCAACCGAGGCCACGCTTCCACTGGATACGACACTTCAAATCTAGCTGATGATTTAGCCAAGAAATTGGCAATCACATTTGCCTCCCGATAGCAATGCATCACCTTCCAATTGATTGAATTCATAAAAGGTAAAAGACCCGTCCATCTTTGTTGAGAAAACCATGGAACCAAACCTTTAGAAATAATGATCACCACTGCAGAAAAGTTGCATTCAATCCAAAGGTTCCGAAAACTATGCATCTTAGCCTGTTCAAGACCAATAATCACCGCTAAGAATTCTTCTTCAAAATTTGTTCTGATACCGACATCTTCTCTGTAGTTCAAGAGACTCTCCCCCTTCTCATTTCTAAAAATGCCACCTACTCCGGCCTTCCCTGGATTACCCAGGAAGCATCCATCGGTGTTTAGCTTAATCCATCCTAAAAATGGAAGACACCAGTGCCCTTCAACAATCTCTCTACGTCTGCATGTTACCCGAGGAATTCCCACTCTTCTAGCACATAATAGGTCAGTGATGGAAAGGGGCTTCCCAAGATGTACACTGGAAATCATACCAATTTCTCCTTTAACGCTCGTAAGAATATGCTTCTAATGAAGAGCCACATCATCATGATATCTAGTGCTCCTCTCCATCCAGACAGCATATGGAATAAGAATAAATCCATAGAGCCACACCTTTGAAAAATTTATGGACATTGTTTTCCATTTCCACCAGGCTAATTGGTCCGCCATCCTATCAAGAGACTGCCACTTGATACTGAATAATTCACAAAAATAATTCCACAAGGCCTGGGTATACTCAATGAATAAATAGGTGAGGAATGGATTCTTCTGCTCGACCACATAAACCGCACCTAGAAGGCATCATCACACCCCTTTTGCACACCTCCTCATCAGTCGGTAACTGACTATACACAAGCCTCCAACCAAATACAGCTTACCAAGGCTGTATCTTGGATTTCCATATAATAGAATACAAAGAAACTTTCGGGTCTTTCCCCCTTATCTCCTCCCATGCTGAGCTCAAAGAAAATGCTCCAGAATTTGATAACATCCAATGACACTTATCGTCCATATGCGATATAGAAATTCTTTTAGCTTTCTCAAAGTTTTCGGCAAGAAAAATTGAAGAGGCATTAGGAAAGCACCACTCACCATTTTGAATAAAATCTACGAGGCGCAGTTTCCTCCCTGTGAATATATCCTGCTTCAAATTAGAATACTCCACCAGAGAAGAGCTTTCTAACCATCTATCTATCCAAAACATGATTTTTCCCCATTTCCTACCGTCCATCTTTCCATGTCTGAAACAAATTGCTACACCCTCTTCAACCCTGGCCAAATGGAGGAGGACTTGTACCCCTTTCTGAGAGAGCCATCTTTCTGAACAAACCTTGCTCTGAAAATTTTGCTCATAATAGTATCTTCATGTTTGATCTGCCAGGCAAGCTTACTTAAGCAGGCTTTATTCACATCTCTCAATTTTCTGATACCCAAGCCTCCCTCGTCCTTGGGCTTACAAATGTCCTCCCATTTCACCATAAATTTTTTCTGCACCTCCATTTGACCCAATCAGATAATGTTTCTCATCCACCACTCTATAGTTTTAATGATGGACTGAGGCCACCAATAAATCACAAATTTATGGATAGGGATGCTTGAAATCACTGATCAAACCAACTCCATGCGACTAGCCATCGAGAGAAGCTTTCCTTTCTAGGCGGCCAATCTGCACTTTATCTTATCCATCAAAGGTAAAAGGTGATTTTTCTTCACTCTTCCCTTGAAAATCTCCACACCCAAATACCTTGTAGGAAATTTTGATGCCTGAATTCCCAGGAAATTACTGATAAAGTGTTTCCTGTGGGGGGCAACCTTCCCAAAGAAGGCTTTACTCTTGTCAAGATTAAAATGTTGGCCAGAGCATTCTTGATACTTTGATAAAAATACATGCAGAGTTTTAACATACTTAGCTAACGCATTCATGAAAATGAAAATGTTGTCCATAAATAGTAAATGAGTTGGGATAATGGCACCTCTTGGACCCGACAACAGCTTTATGGATCCTTCCGAGACCATTTTATTTAATCCTCTACAGAGCACTTCCTCAGCTAAAATAAACAGAATGGGAGATAGTGGATCACCTTGACGAAGACCATGGGCACACTAAAGAACCCCACTGACCCTCGATTTACTAAAAACCAAAATCCTTGAAGAAGATAGAATTTCTTGGATCCAAGAAATCCATTTCTGAGGGAATCCGAACTTCCCTAGTGTGGAAAAAAGAAATTCCCAAGATAGGGAATCGTAGGCTTTTTGGACATCAACCTTGAGAGCTATCCCGCCTCCCTTCACAGTGGTATACATCAGATTAGCCAACTTAGAAGCAAGGCTAATATTTTCTGATATTATCTTCCCCTTTTGGAAAGCCCCTTATTCCTCTGAAACTAACCTGGGAAGGAGAACTACAACTCTATTTTCCATGATCTTTGATAACACCTTACAGAAATAATTTCCCATGCAAATAGCCCTATGCTTGTCAAGAGTAGTAGCCCCCACCACCTTCAGGATAAGAGTAAGAAAACAATTATTCGCACCCTTAGGAAGGATTCCCCACCTAAAGAAATACACTACAGCCCTACAGAAAAATCACCCTCAACAATGTGCCATACCCACCTAAATAACTTCCCTGAGAAGCCGTCAGGTTCAGGGGAGCTATCTGGATCCAAATCCCAAACCGCTTTTTTTTTATTTCCTCTGAAAGCAATTCAACCTCTAAATAAAAAACATCATCATCTGAAAGCACATAGGGAATATAAACCAGCAGCTCAGGGTGAGGTGTAGTGTGGGAAAAGCTATGAAATTCTTCATAATATTTGGAAATATATGAAGACAATTGTTGTTGGTCGTTCATCCTCTCCCCATCAGCATTCTGCAAAGTGTGGATTTTATTGCGAGACCGTCACATTTTCACTGAGAGGTGAAAAAATTTTGAATTTTTTTCCCCATCTTTTATCCACCTATGCTTTGCTTTTTGAGCCTATAGATTGTCCTGCAACTGGGTGGCCTTCAATAGAGTTGTTTTGGCATCTGCCTCGTGGCCAAAAAGATCATCAGACATCCCTGCAACCTCAATTTCTTGATGAACTGAATTCAGGTGATCGGAAGCTTTCTTTACTTCTTCATCAATATTAGGAAAATTATTTCTCGCCCAAGGCTTGATGAACAACTTAACCTGCTTAAGTTTTTGAGAAATAATATGAATAGGATTTCTATATATTTCACTTATTCCACGCATCCTGAATTACATTATCAAAGTGTTCATTCTCCATTCAAAACTTATTGAATCTAAAAGCGATATTACCTGGTCAGGGGATTGCGTCCGACACAACTAGAATAGGAGCATGATCAGAGGAAAATCTTAGTAGAACTCTTTGGAGAATATTTTTAAACACATCCAACCATTTACTGTTGCAAAAGCTTCGATCGAGGACCATAGCTACATTACCTCACCGGCGGTTGTTTGTACAGGTAAACTTCTTGCCCTGGGAGGGCAATTGCACTAACACACAAGTATCCACCATAGCTTGGAACTCAACAGTGGAGCTCACATTAAATCTCCCTGGACCCCTTTTCTCGTTGGAAAGGAGAGTAGCATTGAAATCCCCTATCAACGACCAGGGGACTATTCACCACCAAACCCAGCCCCATCCAAAGCTCTCTATGTTTGACCTTAAAATAGTTCGCATGCACAAAGGTCAAGCCCATGCTACTCCCTAACCAATCCACCGTGATCGATAATTGCTAATCAGATGCCGAGATAACCAAAGGGAGAGAAACACCCTGTCTCCAAAGAATCCATAGATTCGGAACTTTGTTGAGTCTATTATTGTGAATAAAATCTACATCATATCCAAACTTATTAACCAACAATGAAGGGAACTTACTAACCTTAACCATCAGCCCAGCCAAATAGATAATGTTAAGGGAGTGATCTCTTAGGATGGATTGTAAGGCTCTAACACCAACAGCCTTCTTCACACCTTTTATATTCCAAAAGAAGACTTTCATTTTTAATTATGTTTGGCAGTACCTTTGTCAGACTTCTTAGCCTGACCAACACGCTTCTTACTGGTCTTGCCTGCTCGGGAGGCAGGCACACTGACCTTCTCACAGGCAACGATAGCTCTGTCGATCTCCTCCACTTCATGGAAGACCAAAGACACCCTGCTATATGTTACCTCAGTCTCGGGTAGCTGGTTCACCTCCCTTTCCTCAACATAAGTCTAGTTTCATTCTAATGAAAAGCTTCAACTGCTATGGGACACGATTGCACCACCTCCTCTGGCCATGGTCGCCTGAGTTCTCCTTGGGTAAGAGGGTTGAGCTAGCAAGACTGGTTTTGGCCCAATTTGTGAACTGCCCTAGTCCAACATCCCAGGTTGACCCAAAGAAATATGATCCTCCACGTTAAGGGCACCAAACGGTTCTCCCAAATCATCATAGGCATCTGATTCAGCCATCTCACCATCTTCCAATTCTGGAAATTTTGAATTTGAATTCAAAATTCCATCCTGGACATTCAATATTTCGTTTCCCATATTATTGTCAGCTGAAACAGAAGTTTCCAAGATTACTTGGATATTTCCTCCACTTTCCATTCCAAGAGGAGGAAATCCTGCATGAGATATGGGAGAATCCCCTCCTACCACTCTTTCCTTGCTAGGTGACCGAGTTTGCTAGGAGTTAGCATGGGGCGAGTCAACTCCACCTTGCACAAACACAGTGCCCAGAACACTCACCACCCTTACCTGAGCATCTTCCTTCTCCCTCTTCTGCCTTTTTCAGTCTATAGGCTTTGAGCTGATGCCCGATTCTCTTACAGTATCCACACCCTTCTAAGCCATCTTCATACAACACCTTCTGACAAAACCCAAAATCCTTTGTACTTCCTGGTTCTAGATGTTCCACTTGGACTTCCTTCATACGAGTAGCTACCTCCGAGATGTCCACCTCGACTAGAACTCTGGCGAAGTGTCCCATTACACCTTCCCTTGTTATACGATCTAGAGCCACCGGCTGACCTACTACCTTAGCAATAGACAACAACACATTCTCATGCCAATACTTGAGGGGAAGGTCCAGGAAGTAAACCCAAACGAGTTTGGACCATGATTGTTTCTCATGGATATTGAAATCTGGTTTCCAGTGTTGGAAGCGGATCGCCTGCTCCCCCGTTTTTAAAGGGCTCATCTGCCATACTGAAACCTTGTCCCCTTCACATTGGAACTGAAAAATTACATAACCCTTCCCCAAAGGATGCATGGTTACCCCCTTATTCAGTTTCCAATTCTCTCGTGCCTCCTAGTGCAGATCATTCAACAAGATCAGACGAAAATTAACTCGCCCTATCAATGAAAATCTAAACATCTGTCTCTTTGATTCATAGTCATGCTGAGGGATTACGATTCTCTTTATGTTCCCAGCCTAAATCGGTTCTGGGAGAGAATCGATTGTGGGCTAAGATGCATTTCCAACAGCATTTGCATACGACTTCTTAGGAGCAGGGCGCTCCTCCACATCCTCTGCCTAGGTAGCTTGACCTTGAACCACTGGGCCTCGATCCAAGGCCTCCCTTGCACCACTGTCGTTCTCGTCATCCTCAGCTCGCACATTCCTCACTTCCTGAGCGCTATACACTCATATAGCAATATTTGTTCGCAATTCACTAACATACACACCTTGCTGAGTAATCCCCAATCTTATAGTTTTTGCCCTTGGAATTACCATTTTGCCCCTGAACCCTGATTTACTATTTTATCATTTTACCACTGGACCATAATTTGAATTTTCTTTTTTCTTTTTTTATTTTAATCTCAACCCTAATATTGACTTATTTGATTAAGAATAAAATATATATATACACAACATATTATCCACATGTACAATTAACTAAGAAAATGGATAAGACCTAACTAACAAAACAACCTTAACTAATTATTGCTAATTAATAATTAACAAATGAAACCTTTTCTAATAAAATCATGGACCTTCCTTTTAAAGTTTGGATAGCATTGAGCATAAAGTAAGGGAGATAAAGTAGGAAAAAAGAGAGTTGGAGATCGATTGTGACTAAAATAGAGGGAGAGTGTTCGAGATGAAGTAGAAAAGGAAGAGATAGACTTGGAGACAAATTAAGGAGGTGAAAGAGAAGGAAAAACTTGGCTCTCTTGTCTTACATCCTCTATTTAAGGAAAAAAAAAAAGAGAAAGGAAAAAGGGGGGGGGAATTGTGGAGGAGAAGAAAGAAGAAGAGAAAAAGGAGAAAAGAAATCAAGGTTTCAAATGATTTTCTAGGTAAGAGTTTTTAGCATGATTTAATTACTTTTTATGTTCTACTTGGGGATAGACCATGATTTAAATGTATAGAATTTTGGACTATGGGTCTGATGAGAGAAAATAAGAATTTGACATATTAAGAGTATTTTTTGGGTTGGATAGAACAATAGTCTGAGATTATTCATATTATTGAACATAGTTAGGAACTGTGTATGTACTGGAAAATGGGGCTAGTGAAGGAGAATATAAACAACTTTTATGGGTCTTCTAAATTCCTGAAAAAGTTGGAAGCGATTTGAGTTCGGGAAAGACAAAATCTATTACAGTTTGAAGACTATTTTGAAGGGGTATTGATCCCTAATCTAAGAAGGTTTTTCTGATGTTATTTTCATATGAGACTTATATATATGAGTTAGGTTTTAATAAGATCTAATTTCAACTTATTTGGAATTCTAGAGATATTTATTTTCTATTTTTCTATGTCAGTAGGCAGAATAGGTTAACGCAGAATTTTGCCAAAATTATATAAGAAGATACAAAGATTGTTCTATTTTGAACGATAAATGAAACCAATATTTGGAACGACATCAAGGTGAGTGGAACCTCTACCTAACTTGTTTATGTTTATAAGTATTATCCAAAACAGAATTTTATGATCACTAGATCTATTCTAAACCATGATTTTTATGGTGTTTTGTAATAAAATAAAATAAAAAATATGATTTTGTATACCTAATGTTATGTACATGAGAGAATAAGTAAAAAATTGAATTTTGTTCCATGATTTGCATTATGTGTATATAACAAAAAATTTCAAATTAAGTATTGATTACATAATGTTAGTTACTAATATTATGTATTAAGTTGTGATTATGATTATATAGAGTAATGTACTATGTGCATAAGGATGTGAGGCTTCCTTGATCATTGTTTTGTTATTTGTAGTTGTTGTTTTGATCATTTTTAACAAAAATTAAAGTTGATTTCATGTTCACATAGAGACCAACTTGGGTGGAATGAGATTATTGATCACACTTGAATTCTGAACTCATTTGTATATATATATATATATATATATTTGGATGACTTTATTGTTATTTGTCTCGCCTTATCAATTTTGAATTCCTCTATGATTTGTACTCATATTTTTATTTGTTTTCTTTCTTTTTAATATACATGATCTTCTAGCGAAAAAACGTTATAATGTTGAGGTGATGATTGGTTTATTGGACTTTTCCTCAGTGGAACTGTGGACTACTAAATGACATAACCTACTCTCGGCAGGATCTACCAATTGTTACCTGACCTTTGGGAGGTATGACTTGGTCTTTGGGAGGTTAGATGCTAAATAACTTTTACGAGTTTTTGTGTGTTGAGTGGAGGCAATGTGTACTTATGCAATGATATAAATGTAGCAATATAAGTATTTGTCGTATGATTGCTTTTTTTTTCTTAAAAAATTATATATATTATACTATATATGTCATTCTTGGTATTGGTTGAATGATCGTGATTTCAAACCTGGTTAGTGTGGTGTTTCTACTTAATAAGTTTCACCCAGAGACTTACCCTCATAACTTACAGATGATGCTGCAGAGGACATAAATGTTGAACCTATTGTTGATCAGTAGTAGGACATTGCTTATGGATATAAAGAAGATAATGATTTAGTTTTAAATGATGTAGAATTTGATTAGATTTTGATGATGTAATTTAATTCAACATTACTTTAAGTTTAATAAATAGTTGAACTCTAAATTTTAATATTATATTATTTTAGTTAACTCTTGCTTGCACTATGTTGTGTAGAGGCTACTCCAATTTATTATTGCCTAGAACTTATTGGTCCTGTGGAACGTTGATGTCCAAAAACCCTAGGCCGGATTTGGATCGTCACAGAGTGGTATCAGAGTAGAGTTTTAGGTTAGATATAAACTAAAGACATGAATGCACAAACATAAAAACATGGTCATGTATTTGGAGCTATATATCTACAGGGATTTTCTCCACCTATTCAGCTTGGAATGAAATTAGAAGACAAAATTCTAAAATCCCTCGGTTCTCTCTTGTTTGGGGAAATGCTCTCTAGCTAAGGGTGTCAGTGTTTGTTGGCGTCTGATGCATAGAAAGCTCCCAACAGATGATATCATTGCTGGAAAGGAAGCCCCCATCGTTTCTAAGTGTAATCTGTGTGGTTCAGATGCAGAATCTTTTAATCACATTTTCACTACCTGTAGGTTCTCAGTTGCTCTTTGGAAATTATTTTTGGACTATTTTGGGATTTCTCGGCCTGATCCTTATGACCTCTATCAACTATCTCTTTGGTGAATTAGAAAGAGGCGGGTGTTGTCTATGAAAGACCCTTAGTCTATTGGTTTTGTTGTTATTGCTGACAATATTTGGAAGGAAAGGAATGACAGATGTCATGGAGGTACTTTGAAGCCAATGTTCCAGATCTTTGAGAAATTCAAGCGTGATGTGCAGGATGGGAATTTTAATTTGTAGGGAATGATCAAGCTGCCTATTGACTTACTATGTTGTCGCCAGCTAGGCCTATCTGCATGTCCAAGGAAGAAAGGTTCAATGCTCGAAGTTTTTTTGTGTAAACCAATGTTGGGATGGACTAAATTGAATGTAGATGGGTGTTCTCTGGGCAATCCAGGATGAGCTGGTGTAGGTGGTGTGCTAAGGGACCATAGAGGCTCTCATGTGGGCTCATTTAAGAAATTTTTGGGAGTTCAGACGAAATATTTTGCAGAATTCAGAGCTCTTCTTGAAGGAATTATTCTGGCTAAGGAATTGATGGTTGAATCTCTTCAGATTGAATCTGACTCAGCAGAGGATGTTGTGGCGGTTCAAGCTTGCTCAATTCCTTGGTATGCTCAACAAGATTGGATGTTATGTCAGGACTTCCTAGCTTCTACAACATGGAAGATTATTCACTGCTTTCACGAAGCAAACAGAGTGGCTGATTTTCTTGCTAGAGATGTGGAAAAAACTGGAGCATCATCTTCAAATGTTTTTTTCCTACTCGAATCAATTATGAGCTTGCTCATGATGCTAATTCAAGGCCTAGATTTAGTTTCAACTGCTCTTGATTTATTTTCCCCTGCTAATGGCAATGCCGAAGGTGGGGGATTATAAATCTATGCCGAAGGTGGGGGATTATAAATCTTTGTATTCTTGTTTTTCCTTTTTTATTTTTTTCCAATAAATTTCTTGTTAGCCAAAAAAAGAAAAACATAGAAACATGAGCCTGTGACATTAAACTTGAACACACAAACACTGAAACAGTTAAAACTTGAATTTTAAGGCGAACAATAACTTTCTAGGTAGGAGCCTGAATTTGGGATCAATGTCAGGTAGTTGTAGAGATTGATTTTAGCCCTATAATTTTTACTGTAAGTACCTTAGTATGTTTCTATAATACCTATAAAATTTCACTGAATTCAGAGATGATTTGATCGGTCAAATAATTGGAGGAACAAAGGTTTGTCCTGATTTTGGGAAATAACTAAACCCAAGGAAGATGTTGAAACCAGAATACTTAGAAGTGGAATTTTGATCTGAAATTTTTATAGTAGCTACCTTAGTGAATCCAGTTCCTACCATAAAAAGTTGACTTAATTTTGGATTTGGGAATGTAGTAGCCAATGCCTCCAGACAGTTGAAGGATTATGAGAAGAACTATCCGACTCATGATTTAGAGTTGGCAGTAGTTGTTTTTGAATTAAATATTTGGAGACTATTTGCACGATGAGAAGTGTGAGATATACACAGACCACAAGTCTGAAATATTTCTTTACATAGAAGGAGCTTAACATGAAATATTTCCTTAAAGCGTTATGTTGCTTCATCTTCTATTTTTCCTGGTATAAGAAAAGTTTGGGAATTTGTCTCAAATAATGCTAGATGGGTTGTTGGTGATGGCTCTTCCATTAGATTTTGGTATAATCGTTGGTTGGGGAATAGAAAGATTTACGATGATATTGACCATGTTCAGCCTCAAGCTGGTGCTATGTTAGCCATGGTGTCTGATTTTATTGAAGATGGAAAATGGGTGCTTCCTGCGATGAAGTCCACCAATTTGCTAAGCATTTGCCAGCTCATTCTTGCTTTTCAGCTCCCCTCGATTAATAGGCCAGATAGATTGGTCTGGTCTCTAACTGAGTCAGGAAAATTTTCAGTTTCCTCATCATGAGAAGGTTTGAGGTCGAGGACTGCTTCTAAAAGTTGGTCGAGACTTGTTTGGTTGAAAGGTCTTCTTCCTCGACAGTCATTGTTTGGGTGGAAGTTAATTCATTAGTGCCTTCCAACCGATGATAAAATTATGAAGCGCTCTATTGCTTTACCATCCATATGCAATTTATGCTTTAAGCATGTAGAAACTCTAAATTATATCATCTTAGATTGCCCACTTTCTTGTGTTGTGTGGTCAAAAGTGCTTGCTTTGTTCGATCAAAGATGGATTGGCATCCTGTCGATTCAGGAACTATTCTTTCGGTGGAAAAGGAAGGCTACGGGTGTATGCTGATCTAAGTTGTGGATGCCTCTTTGTGTTCTAGTGTCTCTTTATCTTTGGGAGGAGAGAAACAGGAGGCTCTTTGAAGATCAGAAACGGATTGCAAATTGGGTGGTGAAGTTGATTCTGAGAGATCTCAAGGTGTTTTCCACCCTAGAGGCGATTCAGGTAACCTCTATGTCAGACCTTCTTTTATCTAAAAAGTTAATGGTGTCTACGGTTACGGTCCAACCTAAGAGAATATTGGAGTTATTTTGGAGCTTCCCCCATCAATGGTCTTTAAATTAAATATAGATTGGTGCTCTCTAGGAAATCCAGGGTGCTCTAGAGCAGGTGGGATTTTTCTTAATGATGTAAGATTTCCTATAAGATGGTTTGCGCAATATGAAGGGATTGGGGCAAACTTTATGGCGGAGTTTGCAGCTTTCTTTACTAGTATTCAAACTGCAAGGGCTATGGGGATGAATAAGATATGGGTGGAATGTGATTCCATGGTGGTGGTTTCATGTATTAGAAGTCAAAAAATTCTATGGTGTTTTAAGCAGAAGTGGTTATTCCATAAGTAGTACTTGGATAATATTTCATGGATGGTTTCACATTGTTACAGAGAGATCAACACAATGGCTAACAAATTGGCTAAGCATGGGGCAGTTTCAAGAACGTCTGAAGTTTGGGAAGAAGTCCCACCTTTTGTACTTTTTGATGTAAGCTAGAATTTTCAAAAATGGCCCAGATAGAGATTTATGTAAATAGCCTTTTTGGTTGAGCTGTTATTCTGCTAATGGCCATGCCGAAGGTGGATCAATAGCTCAAAAGTATTTTTTTTCTTGTATTCTCTCATTCTTTTGATTTAATGAAATTCATTTGGTGATCCTTAGAAAAAAATAAATAAATAAATAACATGAGGCAGAGAAGATGACTAGAGTTGATGAAAGACTATGACTGTGACATACTTTATCACTCTGGTAAAGCTAATGTCGTTGCAGGTGCATTGAGTCATAAGCATAAGGAATTTCTGCAGCAACATTGACAAGACATCATCATCTTCAAGAAGAAATAAGGAGTTTGGAGTTGGAATTGGTAGTTAATTTTCCTATTGCATTGATTGCAAAACCGACTATCCAACCATCCTTGGTTGATCAAATCAACGAAGCTCAGGAAATAGACCCTTCGATGATTAAGATTAGAGAGGGATTGTCAGAAGGGAGATTGTCAAATTCCATATTACTGAAGACGGACTCTTAAACATGGGAAACACCTATGTGTACCAGAAGATCCGAAATTGAGGGAACTGATATTGAAAAAAGCACATTGTTCTTCTTATCCTATACACCCTGGAAGCACCAAGATGTATCATGACTTTAAGGAGTGAAGGAAGACCTGGGTAGGGAGAGCCGAATGAATAGCCCTGAAAATGATGAAAATATGTTTAGGGACATGTCCTTTACCTAAAATCTATGAGCACCACATAACATGAAGCTTACAGGATCTCAAAAAATTCCATGTAGGGGCAAGAGAAAACTTGCCAGAGGTGTAGGCAGTCCAATGGACTAGGCCGCCCCTGCCATTGGCCTCCTAGAGACATGAGGGTTATATCATCCCACACCTAAACAAGACAAATGGATGGCCCTGGATCCTATGAACCATTAATTAGGATAGAGGACATATGAGATTGGCGGTCAGAACCTGCGTCATAATATATCCTGTCATCAAAGCACGAAAGAAAGGACACCTTTAGGATGCCAATGATCTAACCACAGATGAGTGTCATCACCATCATAAATAGGGTTTCTAATGATACCTAACGCCAGTTATCTCAACTGAAGAGTTTTTCTCCAAGACCAAGAAGAATCAAGATTGGAATCAGTAGTGGGAATTATTCTCTAAGAGTTTGGAATAAATCCATTTCACCCAAATGGACTCCTCTTTAGAAACAACTCTCTAGATGAGCTTTTAAAGAACCACCTGACTAAGCCATTCACTCATGCATCACACATATGTTGTTGAAAAACTAAACTCATGTCTCCTCTCCCTTCAACTTTAGCTAGCATATCCTACAGGCAATGTTAAATATGCTTTGAAACAAGTTCTTTTCCCCAACACCACATCTGTATGAAAAATGGAATAATTTTAACAGAAACCCAAATTCCCAGCACATCTATGTGAGAGAGAGAGAGAGATTATATGATTCATTTCTCCCTATAAAGTGTGAGAATGTTGGGAGGGAGGATGCCAATGGATGAGTTCCATCGGGGAGACACCACAGTTGGTTAAAGCATCTGCGGACCAAAGCAATATCCAAGAGATAGGGCGGACTCTTGACTTCCGAAGTTTAAGGGAATATTTCCTGCAGAAAACCATAAAAAATGCATTATTTTCTTCCAATAGTTCTTCAAACTGTGCCTCACCGTTCCATGTTCTCCAGGAAAGAATAACAATGTTTTTGCAGCTGTGGTCAAATTGGTTTAAAAGAAATTATATATCCATCTTCTTGGAGTTTTAGGCAAGTAAACTAGGGTTTCTTATAAGCATGACAATAGAAGATCTGTGGATGAGAGAGGGTCAGTTCCAAAGTAAGTCCTACAAACCAAAATCCTTCTTATGATAGAGAAAGTAGAAAAATAAGTTACGAACCAAATTCATAAACGTAATAAGTTCTCTTCACATGCATCTTTTCACAAACAGGAGAATTCAACCGAAGTCAGTGATTGATCATCCATGAGGGAGAGAATCATATGATGATGAAGTGCTTTCATCAAAGCGAAACAGGAGAAGAGAGAGGTACAGCTTTCCTTTACTCCAATACTTAGGATAGTATGAAGCTGTACTCTCTCTCTTCTTCTATGGTTCTTGATGAGAATGAGAGCCTGCCAGAGACGAGGTACTTAGCCAGACCACACGTCTCTGCCTATACATCAGCTCTCTCTCCCACCCTTAAATAAGGACAGACCCACGTCACCATATGGGAGGTGTTTGTGAACTTTCCACAGTTCACACCAATGCTTATTCACCTCAACCCTAATTAAAGGTTCAGGCCTCTTTTGGACAAAAGTAATGGTTCATAATTGAAAAGGTCAAGATGAAAGTGCAACTTGAAGCTTGTCAGGGTCCCAAGATCCCTCTCTAAGTGGTGAGATATCTATTTCAGACCAATAGGAGTACACCCCCAAAACCCAGAGGGGACGTAGGGGACGTAGGGGACGTGGGTATGTTCAATTCACTTACAAAAGCAATGGAGGAATGCAGAGATGAACACAACCCTAACCGCAAAAACATAATAAACAAGATACCTTCAAGGAAAAAGTAGAATGGAACAAACCCTAATTTTGGGCAGGAATGTCAGTGACGTGGGCCAATACAACTGCATGTGCGCTACTGACTACTCCAAAAAGCTGGTTTTGTTGACGTAGGCCATTGGCTATATCTTATAGTGGGGACGACTGTAATTATCTCTTTCTTTTTTTTCTCTTTTATTTTTTCGTGTTTTTTGCTACACGTAATTATCTCTTATACACTTTTTCGATAACTTACGGTCACCACAGGTATCATCATCCAATTGGTTCTACCAAACAAAAAATATAATAGTTATTATATTTAGATGTGGTAGGCTCATTCATGACTCATGAGCTTGAGCTTAAAATCTTTACCAAAAAAAAAAAAGCTTGAGCTGGTATTAAAATTCTTTTTTTCTCTCTCTCTTTCACTCTCCCCTCTTTGGAAATGACTCAAATGCCTCTCTTAACACCCCATTAGCATACAACAAGCTAGCAACATGCTCGACCCTCTTCCTAGTCTTTCCATGAAATAAGAAAAAATAACTATTTTTGCTGAAATTTAGCAAGTATATTAATATAAGAAAGAAAAAGTATAGTACATGAATAAATTTCAGAAGAACCTAGACTTCTTCTTTTTTTTGGCTAAAATTTAGCAAATGAATATTGATGAAATGAAGAAATACAAGCACAAAGAATGAGAGAAAAAATCCATTGAATTACCACTCCACCTTCGGCAAGGCCATTAGCATAGTGGAAACCCAATCAAAGGATAAAAAGACCAATTAACAAAATCTATATCTCTGCCCCATTTGTGAGTCCCAACTGATGTCATAAATATCAAAAGACGGCGCAAGATTCCAGCTTCTAGTCAACCGAGTTGATGCAGTATGTTTAGCTGATCTATCGGCAACCATGTTTCCTCCCTATAGCAGTGAGAGATCCTCCATGAAATGCTATCTAAATACCCTTTATAGTACCACCATTTTTGTTGGAAGCGCCATGGTATTCTTGGATTAATGATGCAATTCACCACTGCCTGTGAGACACATTCAATCCACAAATTCTCAGCATTCATGAAGGAAGCAATATGCAGCCCAAAAAAGAAAGCATTGAACTCAGCCATGAAATTGGTTCCCACTCCTTCATAAGTTCCAAAACATCACATTGGAGATCTACTATTGTCCCTGATAACCTCACCTACCATAGTGCAACCCGAGTTTCCTAGAGAGAACCCTTCTATGTTTAGTTTAAACTAATTAGCAGGGGTAGGTGCCCATATTACTTTAACAATCTTCTCTGGAGGCGCTCTTGATATAGTTATAATATATTTCTTAGAAACCAAATAGTTTGAAACTAAAGAGATAAATTCTTTCAAATTTTGAAAAGTCTTGCAGATCTTGCAATATTGCTTTCACCACCAGATCAACGGCGAGATTTATTATCAAACTTGTGATTATTTCTTTTCATCCATATCTAGTATCAAAAAAACCGCAGCCAACCATACCTTCCCTAGTGAGACCACTGTTGTCTTTCTCTCCTACCAAGAGAATAACTCTTCCAGAGGGGGGAAATCTCTCCATCTTTCATAAAAAAAAATTCAACATCTTGGACCAAATTGGACCTACGAACTGACAGCCCAAGAGCATATGCTCAATAGATTCCACATTATTGAGGCAGAGATGACATCGAGACGCCAATGGGATATTATGCTTGGAAACTTTATCATCAGTTGGAAGGCTTTCATGTGCTAACCTTCAGCCAAAAAGAGACAATCTAGGGTGCAACCCTTTTTCCCAAACTAACTTTGTCCAAGATTCGGCAGAAAATTTCTCTCTAATGCTTTCCCAAGCAGAGACAGCAAAGAACTTTCCTGACTCAGTAAGAGACCAAACCAATTAATCAAATCATCAATAAAATCTGAAACTTTCACTATTAAGCTAACAAAGTAAGGTCGACCATCAAATATGATGTTATATGGGCTCTTATCACTCAACCAGTGATCATACCAGAAATTGACTGACATTCCATCACTAATAATCCACATTTCTGAAGCACAGACAAAATTCCATATCTTTTTCAATCCAGGCAAGATTGATGAAGTGATATTTGTCTTTTTGAGAGACCCATTGCTAGTAACAAATGTTCCATGTAGAAATGAAGCAAACATAAAATTTTCAAACTTAATAAGCCAACGATTTAAAGAGAAAGGCAAGATTAATTTCCTTCAAACGAAGAACCCCTAAACCTCCTCCATTTTTTTGGCTTACAAAGCGAACTCCATTTCATAGTATTAACCTTGGAAGAATTCGCATCCCCACACCAAATGAAATTGCCGATCCATTAATAAAATCAAAGAACTAAGCCACAGATATACTGAAAATTGTGAGCAGGAATACCGCACATTACAGACCTCACTAGCTCAACTCTACCCACTATCGATAAAAGACGTTCCTTCCATCCAGCAAGTCTCGCTTGAAATTTATCCACTAAAGGATGGATAAAATCTTTCTTAACTCGAACATTAAAATATCCACCCCTAACAAGCGAGTGGGAAATGCACACTGAGGAAGTCCAAGAACTTCTGTAATTCTTCTTCTACTACCATGCTGAATCACGCTTGGAAAGATTTTTCTTTTATCAAGATTGATTTGCTGACCAGAATAAGCCTGATAAGAATTCAAGAAATCTTCTAGCTTCTTGACTCTTCTTATAGCTTAGCGTTCATAAAAGTCACTAAGTCATCAGCGTATAGAAGATCAGATAGATTATAGAAATTTCTAAGACCAAGAATCCCTTCACAACTCCTTTATCACGAAGATCTTTCAAACCACAACACAAATCCTCCTTTGCGAGTATGAATAGCATTGAAAAAAGTGGATCTCCCTAGCACAAACACCTTCCCACCCCAAGAAGCCCATCGGACCTCCATTAAGCTTAGAGGATGCAAGAATCTAATGAATCCAACCGATCCAAACCTGAGAGAACCTAAACTTTTGAAGCACATCAAATAAGAACTCCCCATGTATCAAAAGATTTTTGAATATACAATTTGAATCCCATGTTACCTTCATAGGTCTTGGAGAACATCATATTGGTAAGCTCTGAGGAAACTCCAAAATTTGAACAAATGATTTTTTTTTTTTTTTTTTCTTTTTGGAATGCACCCTACTCTTTAGAAATCAGCTTATGCAAAACCAAAGAAAGACGAGAGGAAAGAATCTTGGGAATTATTTTAAAGAAAAAGCTCCTTAAACATATAAGGCAAAATTTCCCAAATTTTCGAGCATTATCCACCTTTAGTATTAATGCCAAAAAATTGCAATTTATGCCTCTAGTAATTACCCCTACAGGAAAAGAAAAAAAAAAACGCAAGACATACCTCCTTTCCCATAAAATCCCAGCATATCTAAAAGAGAGTACTTGGGAAGCCATCAGGACCTGGATCGCTGAATGGATCCAAATCAATATAGCTTTTATGATTTCATCAGAATCATGAATCCTCGTCATCATAGCATCATCTTCGGGAGTAACCAACTCAGGAATGACCAAAAGTAAATTGTCAACTCTGGTGAAATTTCCACGATTGTGGAAATTTTCAAAATGTTCAACGAACTTCTCACCAATAACTGATTAAACCATATGAACAACCCTATCCTCAGTTTGTAATTCCCGAGTAGTATTCTGCCCTAGTCGTATCTTGGTTGAAAGATAAAAAGATTTGAACAATGATCACCTTCTTTCAGCCATATAATACAATATTTTTTTCCCAAACCTTCTCATAAAAATCCATGGAAAAATCATATTCAATCCTAGCAACTTGGTCTTGGTCAAACAGGGTCTCAGAAAACCCATCAGCCTCAATCAAACTCTGAATCTGCTCCAAACGAACCTTAGTTCTTGCAACTTTAAGGTCCACTTGAGGAAAAGCATCATGAGCCTAAGCCCTTAGAGGACCTTTCAATCTCTTAAGCTTCCTCAACACTACGAAAATAGGAGTGCCCCTCACAAGGATCTCCCAAGAGGCCCTCACAACATCCTTGAAATTGCAGTGGTCAGCCAGAAATCTATGCATTCGAAAAGGAATGTTTGTCATCTGAGGAATGTCATTACAAGAGATAATAATAGGCAAGTGATCTGAATACCTGCGAGCTAATACCTTTTGGGAACTACCTAAGAAACGATCCAGCCATGCCTCATTGCACAAACTCATATCTTTAGGTAGGACTTCTTGCAAATTACTAATTCTTCTATTATTAGACCAGGTGAACTTTAGCCCAGAGGACAGAATTGAAACTAGTAAGCATGAGTCCATCATAGCTGCAAACTCTTCTAACAAGCCCAAATTGAAGCACCTCGGGCCTCGTTTCTAATGAGAAAAAGGTCTGAGTTAAAATCTCCAAAAACCATCTAAGGAATCCCTGCTCCAGAGATAGGCAAAAGCTAGCACCATAATAGACGCCTATTAATCCTTAAGCAATTTGCGTGGACAATAGAGAGAAAAAAAGGGTCACCACTACCTTCAACATATAACGTGATATGCTAATCAGAAGAAAGCACGATCGAAGGTCTCCGAAGATTCTCCTTATAAAATAACCATAGATTTGGAATGGTGTCAACCCGATGATTATAGCAAAAAAATTTATGATATCCCAACTTCGAAAACAATGAAATCGGACACCTACCAATGCTCACCTTTGCCTCAGCCAAACAAACAAATAACGGCCTGTGCTCGCAGATAAGAAGAGAATGAAGAGCATCACGACTACTAACCGTTAGCAATACCACTAATGTTCCAAAACAAGAATTGCATCATTGCAAGTTCTTGTTAGATCCTCGAGTTTTGCGACCAATAGTCACACAAAATGTTGTGGCTCCGAACTAAACCATCAACTAAATTCATCTCCTGAGCTTTATTATTCCCACGTTTAGAGGCAGCCAGGTGGACCACCTGTGAGTCACTTTCCTCCATCTCCGACTGCGATAGATCATGTCCAATTTCCTCCATCTCCGATTGTGATAGATCATCTTTGATTTCCTCCATTTCCGGTTGCGATAGATCGTCGAACCATGGGAATAAAAGGAGCTTCTGAGTCACTTTCCTCCATCTCCGATTTCGATAGATCATAAAGGGCAATACCATTTTCAAGGGTAGCAACAGTCATTGGAGAGACCATGATAGAATTATTAATGGCAACTTCAGGAGACAATGGCAAGACCAGCTCCAATTTTCCACCTTCAGTAAAACCCAGCAAATGAAGGTCACCATCAGAAGATCTGTCCTCCTCAATATTATGAACCAGGGTATGACCCATATCCTTACCCGTATCCACATCCGCCCTATGATATAATGTTTCAAAATTTTCAAAAACACTTCCAACCAGCTCGTGAACATATATAGGAGGTAAACCAGCCTCAATAGATGGATTCTCATATGGTACCCCATCCATAGTACTTGGTGATGAAGAAACTCCCTCAATGCCTACCAAGTCAGCACCCCCCACATAAATTGGCTCCAGCAGAAAAGGAAGTTGGACTCTAATGGATAGAAACAAACGAATCTGATCGCTGATTTGGCTCTATGATAGTCTTTTTCCAAGTTTGACTGATCTACTGCAGCAGGCTGTCGTGGCCGTCTTGGTCTCCATTCTTTCTGGCGAAGGGGAGGAACCGCCGGGTGCTCCACCACATAGTATAGTTAGCCCCTAGAACTTCAATACGTTGGGATTCGTATTCCACTGCCTGCCGAAATACATATGAATCAACCAGGTCTCTCTCCACGAACACATCCTCCACTCTAGGCAAAGAGTCATCAATATGGCAAAGTGCCTGTAGTGTGAGTCTTGTGCTATGCGATGAATGGAAATTGGACGCCCCACAACTTTTGCAATGGGTAGTAAAATATCTTCATGCTAGTATTCTTTTGGGAGAGCGGGTAACCATACCCAAATCAGTCTATGTGTAATCTCTTCATCATCATTCTTGAAGTCAGGCCTCCATTGTTGAAAATGTAAAATCTGACCCTCAATCCTAACAGGGCCATGCTTCCAAGCTAGTCATATCTGCTTCCGATTTAAACCGAAAGGTGACAGCTTTTTCCCAAAGATTTCAGGGCTCCGCCTCTTGCAGAGGCCATGCCGTCTTCACATACGCAGCTTGCAGGATCTTTATACGGGTTAAATTTCCATCCCTAACTGGAGAAAGTAACCTATCCAGAGAAGTTAGAGCTGATCTTCCCACTGCCTCTGCAATTGTGCGTCGTTGCTGAACAGAACCCATCCCCATGCCGACGGGAACATCTTGAATGAAAGAAGTATTCTCAACTCTCTGTTCAACCATCAAGCCATCAACATCCTCCTCAGCAGAAACCAAAACCAGAAGATGCATCTTTACGTCCAGGGATGAGATGGGATTCCCCAAGGCGAAAGGAATCTCCCACCCGTCGATTGAGATCATTGTTACTATCCAGCCCTCTAGGATCACCATTGCTGCCTCCATTAACATCTCCTTGCGGAGAAACCCTAGTCTCAGACTCATCGTTGCTGAAAACGCCAATGGACTGAGTTCCTCAACATTGCCTCCACCACAACCAGAGAATCAGTTCCAAACCATTATGTTCGTACAGTACATTTCCTTGTCATATTTCAGTCCAAAAAATAATGCATAGAACTCCGCACTATAATTAGACATGACACAAAGAGGAGTAGCATATCAAATCATTACATTCCCCGAACAAGAGAAAATCACACCACCAGCACCTGACATTGACAAACCAGGATTCCCAAGCGAGCATGCATCAATATTTACTTTAACCCAACCCCTTGGGGCTTCGTCCACCTCAACTCCTCAATACTAGAACAATGGGAGAATACTTTAATCTGAAAATCCAGCCTTCTCGATAACAGGAAATCCTCCATCGACTTTGAATTAAAAGCCTTCACCTGAGCCGCCTCACCAATGTCTTTGAGCACTGCCTTTAAAATCAAACCAGACATCCTGCCCTTCCCCTCATACCTCCTATTATTTCTCTCAAACCAAATATGGAAAGGGATAGCTAGGAAACCATCCAACCGCAGCTCCTTAAGAGGAACCAATCTAGCCTTGGATAACCACCATTGCGCCAAATTAATAATAGACAGAGGCTGTGGCCAAGCCACATTAAAGAGGAGAAAAGCAATCCACACCTGGCACACAACCACACAGTCAAAAAAGATATGAGATAAAACTCTCAATATGACACAGGCACAACGAGTAGCGAGATCCAATTGGAAAACCTATTTTAGGCACCATATCATATACAGGAAGTTTTCCATACATGAGTCCTCACCCAAACAGAGATTTTCAAGGGTAAATGTCTTTTGACCATACCAGAGTAAACCACTGAGGCCTGTCCCCTTGGATCGAACTACCTCCCAAGCAGACTTTACAGTGAACACGCCCGACATTAAATTTTTCTTGCAAAATAAGAGACGAGACATAAGGTAAAACCGAGTTGCTGAATCTAACAAAAAGAAAATACTTTACATAGCTTAGGAAGAGGGAAAAGAGAACATTCCATAGCTACAGTCTGAGCCAAACAATAACATATTTTTCTAGTCCTCTTTAGTGTCACAAAATCAAAATACTGAGGTTTAAATCATCAATTTTTGAAAGGCTAGTAGTACTTTGTGAGATCTGGTGACTCTGCCACCACCGACGGAGAGACGGAGACCGACGGAGACTGAGACCGACGGAGATCTGGTGACTCTGCCACCACCGACGGAGATCTGGAAACTCTGCCACCACCGACGGAGATCTGGAGACTCTGCCACCACCGACGGCGCTTATCCGTCTCTGTTAGCAGTTGATAGCATAGGCGAATCACCATTTGATTGCGGCAGCGGCCGGTGAGTTTCTTCTTTAATCCAAACTATCGGGCCTCGGTTGAAAGTCACGAAAAAGGCCAGCGACTCCATCGTCTCAAGCTGCACGAAGCAGACAACCATCGTCTCTGTTGCTGTTCGCACCTGCAGACCAGGGATCCCACCTCAAACGAATTTGCAGCTTCTGCTCTTTGATCAGCTTCAACTGCAGACTCCCTTCGGGTTCGATCGGGTATTCTAAGTCAGGGGAAAAGCAGGGAAAGATCTCTGAGAGTCTGAGGAAGTGAATCGGATCTTCTTGAGGATTTTGTGAGAAAAATTTGGAAAAATCACAGCATCAGTTAGGAGTTCTCAGGGAAGGTTCTGCACTTCTACCCCTTCGATTCCTCTCTGCTTGACTTAATTTTTCCAGATCTAAATTTTATGAAGGGTAGGAATCAGAATGTCTGAGAGCCCTTTCACAGTCACAGGGGATGGTCCAGGAGGTGGCTTCCCGCCGGAAAGGGGAAGGCAACTCCGGTTAACAGACTTTTGGAAGGCTCATCCTCCAATGGAGAAGGCGGTTTTGGATGGAGGAAAGGAGCCTTCTGCTGCTGCAAATAAATCCTTCGCCTCCATTGTTGGTTCTGATACCGAAGCTTCTGCAAAAGTGACCGTCTCAACTGATCAAATACCACACAAATCTTATGCGAATGTGGTAGGCTCAAACACACCGATGGTGGATGAACTGCCCGACCCTGTTCATGCAGGGAATTCGACCAAGGTGATCATTCCCCAGGAGGCTTACGAGGATAGATTACTAAAATATCGATTTGCCCTGATAGGCAGAATCAATTTTCGTTTTCTTTCCCTGGATGATGTTCGCAGAGAAGCCCGTGAATTTTGGAAATTGAAAGGTAAAGTGAAGATGATACCAATGGGTAAGGGCTTCACGATCTTCCAATTTGAGCCTGAGCTTGACATGGCCCAGATGTGGAAGCGAAGCCCTGTGAAGATTGGAGGTCAACTCGTTCGGTTTCAAAGATGGCATCCAGATTTTAGCATCCATGAAAAATTGATCAATAAGGTCCTGGTTTGGGTTCGTTTTCCAGATCTTCCTCTGGAATATTGGCATGAAAAGGTATTATTGACAATGGCCAAGGCAGTAGGGAGGCCAGTTGGTCTCGATCAACGCACCAAGAGCGTTATATACGGAAATTATGCTCGTGTTCTAGTGGAAATGGAAGTGGGGGTTCCAAGGCTGGAGGAAATCCAAGTGGAACGCAAACAGCCTGGGACTCAAATTTTGTTCTGGTTCAAGCAGCAGTTGATATACGAGGATTCATTGGGCAAATGCGGTTTCTGCAAAAAACTGGGGCACCAAGTTCACGCCTGCCGAGAAAAGAAGGCCTATGACGAGCGGCAGAATGCTCGAGCCAATGCAGAGATACCAGGGGCGGTGTATGAAGAAGACAGAGTCAACTCGGGAACAAATAACTCACAGGTTTGCATCAACACTTCTTTGGAAAGAAGGGATCACGATCTTGTGATTTCAAATTCAAAAAGTGTGAACAATGATGGAGTACTGGCGGGAGCTTGTCTTCCTCTTAATTCTCTGCCTCAGTTACCAAATGTGGAAGAAGGTGAGATTTTAATTGATTTGAATTCTCCATCTCACAATTCAATTATTCCTATTTTGGAAAATCTGGAAACGGCTAAGGAGGGGGAGATTTTAAATAAGGAAGCTCATGATAGTGAGGAAATACAGTCTGAATCTTCTGATTCAGATAAGGAGGCATTATTTTCTGATGATGAGGTGGGCCGGTCTGATGAGGAGTCTTCCTCTGAATCTGGGTAGGAATCAAACCGGGATATGGTTAAGGAAGGAGAACCAAACCAGTTGGGTTCAGTTTTAATCACTGGACCGTTGGAGCTTCAGCAGCAGGTGAGCAAGGCTATTGCATCCTCCTCTCAGGGTGGGGTGAGGTCTTCTGCTCGTCACACAAGGACAGGGGTGTCCCTAGGTAGTTCTCGAGGAGGTCTGACAGGCAGGGGGGGTCGTGCAGTGATGAATAGGGAGTATACTGCCCCATTGCAGCTCCCTTTGAGTAGGAAGGAGATTGCTCGGATGGGAGTTCAAGTGGTCGATAAGGCAGCAGAGATAATTGAGAAAGGAATTGACGCAGGGGAGAAAAAGAAAAAGAAAAAGAAAGGTGGTGGTCAGACCTTGAGGTCGGACAAGTCTAATGGAACATCTTTTTAATTATGCGGATTTTCTATTGGAATATCCGAGGTGTTCGAAAGGCAGCGGCTTCTAGAGCGTTGCATATTTTTCTTCGTGATCACTCCCCTGATGTGGTGTGTATTGCAGAGCCCATGGTGGATCCTTTTTCTTTCCCTGCTCGTTTTTTTAATCGACTGGGATTCATGTCTGAATTTATCCATAACTCCCGTCTTGATAAAGTGCCAAACCTCTGGGTAGTCTGGAAAAATTCTCTTGCGAGGCCTGTGGTGGTTCAGTCTTCAGAGCAGATGATTTCAGTTTCTATGCAATGGAATGGTCAGCAGGTTGTGGTTTCTGTGATTCATGCTTCGTGTTTCAGGGCAGTGCGTAGAAATCTTTGGGTGGAGATGGGAATTGTGGCTGCACTGTTCTGTCCATGGGTTGTTTTGGGGGACTTTAATGCCACATTATATTCCCATGAGAAGAGGGGTCCTGGTAGATTCAATGTGGGTTCCGCGGCAGAGTTCCAGGCCATGGTGGATGCTTGTGATTTGATTAGCTCTCCTTCCCAAGGATCCAATTTTACCTGGACAAACAATAGATGTAGAGGACATGTGGCGGCAAGGCTTGACAGAAGTTTTTTCAATGCTCAATGGTTGGACGTTTTTGGTGATTGTGGTCAGAAGGTGCTCCATAGATCAATTTCAGATCATGCTCCAATCCTTTTTTCCTCAGCAGCGATTCCTAAGCCTCGAAATGCCCCTTTCAGACTTCATCGTTTTTGGATGAAAGAGGAATCCTTTGTGGACCTGGTGAGGGATGTGTGGTCTAGGGAGGTTAGGGGTGGTCCCATTGGCAGGCTGGCATATAAATTAAGGGCAGTTAAGGGTGCTCTAAAAGGGTGGGCAAGACAGACTTTTCCTAACTTGGATGTAGCTCTTAAAGATGCTACTGCAGAAGTGGAGGAAGTCCAGCGTACTATTGACCAGATAGGGATGTCTGATGAGTTATACTCCAGAGAAGCAGAGGCGAAATCTAAGCTCTTGAAAGCAGTGGAGATGCACGAAAAGCTTTGGGCTGAAAAAGCTCGCTGCAATTGGGCGAAACTTGGAGACCGTAACTCAAAATTTTTTCATCTATCGGTTAAGGTGCGACGTATAAAAAACAGCATTCGTGCTTTGAAAAAACAAGATGGTACAATGGTCTCTGAGCCGCTGCAGATGGCAGAATATGTGTCATTTTTTTTTGAAAATTTTCATAAAGCGGACCATTGCATAGATCATATGGAGCTGTTGCAGGTGATTCCTAATGAGGTGAATAGGGAGGACTCTTCCATATTAGAAGCTATTCCTGCCAAAGAAGAGATTAAGAAGGTGGTATGGGGGTTGGATCCAGATAGCTCTCCTGGTCCTGATGGGTTCCCAGGTGCTTTCTTTATACAGTGTTGGGAGATAGTGGGTGACGATTTTTGTGGGGCTGTGATTGCTTTCTTCCGCGGTGGGAAGCTTCCGAATGGGGTAAATAACAGTTTTGTGACGCTAATTCCAAAGGTGGAGGGAGCGATCTCTCTGGATAAATTTCGCCCCATCTCCATGGCAAACTTTTTCTGTAAAGTCCTATCAAAGATCATGGCTGAGAGGTTATCTTGCCTTCTTCCTCGATTGGTGTCAGATGAGCAAGGGGCGTTCCAGAAAGGTAAGATTATTTCATCTAATATTGGATTAGCCTCTGAGCTTGCTAATTTATTACATACATCTGTCAGAGGGGGTGGCATGGGTATTAAGATTGACGTGCAGAAAGCCTATGACACATTGTCATGGGATTTTCTTTTTGCGGTCTTGAAAAAATTTGGCTTTTCGGATGTTTGGTTAGCTTGGATTCATGAAATTTTGGTTTCTTCTAGAATTTCAATTTTATTGAATGGTGGTCCAGTGGGTTTCTTTGGAGTTGAGAAAGGTTTGCGACAAGGGGATCCGCTATCTCCTATGCTTTTTATTTTGGCAGAAGAAGTGTTGTGCAGGGGTCTAAATGGTCTATTAAAGGAAGGAAAACTGAAGGCGCTTCCTGGTCCTAGAGGTGCTACTGTCCCCAGTCATCTGCTTTTCGCGGATGATATTTTTATCTTCATGAACGCAGGAGCAAAACATGTTAGATGTCTGAGAGAATTCCTGATTAATTACCAAGAATTTTCTGGCCAAAAAATAAGCTTGGAGAAGAGTAAGGTTTTTTTTGGCAAAGTCGCCCCTCACAGGAAGAGGTATATTTCTGATCTGCTGGGTATCCCAATTTGCTCTCTTCCGACGAGGTACCTTGGGGTTGAGATCTTCAAGGGCGCTGTCAAGAAGGATAGGATGCTTCCTCTTATGGATAAAATTAAATCTCGTTTTCAGGGATGGCAAGGCAAACTCCTTTCAATGGCTGGTCGTGCAGAGCTCATTCGGTCTGTGATCTTAGGTATGCCTATTCATAATTTTTCCATTTATTGGTGGCCTGAATCGGTGATTAAAACGGTGGAACGATGGATTAGGAATTTCCTATGGTCTGGGGATATTTCCACAGTGAAGAAAATCACTGTGAAATGGGAAGAGATATGCCGACCTAAGGAGGAAGGGGGTTTAGGTATCAGGCGGCTGAGGGATGTCAACTGTGCAGTGATTAGCAAACTTGTGTGGCAAATGAAGCATGAAGAATCTGCTTTTAGTTCCTTTTTGCGGGCTAGATTTGTGAATGAAGGTGGAGACCTCAAGAAGGGTTATAGAGCTTCTTCAGTGTTTAAAGGTATTGCGAAGATGTGGAATTTTGTATCTCTATCTGAGCGGTGGATGGTGGGTACAGGTGAGGACATTTTCTTTTGGAAGGATCGATGGATAGGTCCTTTGTCTATTGCTGAGCTCTCCCCCCTCCCTTTGTCCCATTTTTCCTATAGCAATTGCAGAGTGGTAGATTTTATTGAAGATGGTAAGTGGTGTTTTCCCCCTATTCAGTCTGAATTTTTAAAAGATATATTCAAAGCTATAGGGAATATATCTTTGCCACAGGGTCAGAAAGACCGATGCTGTTGGTCTCTATCCTCCTTAGGAGCTTTCTCCACTAAATCGGCCTGGGAAGCATTGAGAAAGGTTTCTCCTAAAGTGGGCTGGGCAAAATGGTGTGGAGCTCGGTTTTGATCCCCCGCCAATCAGTTTTTGGCTGGAGACTTATACATGGAAAGCTTCCTTGTGATAACAAGGTAAAAAGAAAAGGAGTGCTGCTCCCTTCTAGGTGTGAGATGTGCAATAAGGCTGAGGAGTCTATAAATCACTTGTTCGTGAAATGTGATGGAGCTGTCTACATTTGGAGGGCGTTTGCTGAAGTCTTTGGTTTTCATTGGTCCTATCAGGGGGATGATTTTTTAGCGCATGCTTCATGGTGGACTCAAAAATCCAAATCCATTGGACTGTCTCAATTGTGGATGGCTGGTTTGATTCTTGTTCCATACTTTATTTGGATGGAAAGGAATTCGAGAAGATTTAGGGGTCTCCATCGATCTTATGGTCAAGTCTTTCATACAATAATAGAGGAGATTAGAAGACGTGGCCCAGGAAAAAATGACAGAATAAAATCTCGACTGGATTCTGAGAGATGCTTGAAGCTTAATATAGAGGTACCAAGAAGGAAGACTAAAGGGGTCCAAGAAATTTTCTGGCTGCCGCCGATGGATGGATGGTGGAAGCTAAATTGTGATGGCTCGTCCTTGGGTAATCCAGGGAATGCTGGAGCAGGTGGCATTATAAGGAACAGCAAGTGCCAGATTGTAGCGATTTATAGCTCCTATTTAGGAATAGCTTCAAATTTCCATGCTGAATTTCAAGCTTTAATTGAAGGAATTGAGAGAGCTAGAGAGCTGAATTGTGCATCTCTGTGGATTGAATGTGATTCGGGCGCTGTGGTGCTCATGTTTCAAAGGGGCTGGATCCCGTGGTTTGTTTGGCAAAGGTGGTCTTCCCTTATTTCTTATCTCAGTGGTATAAGATGGAAAATCACTCATTGTTATCGCGAGGCAAACCCTATTGCGGATTTCCTGGCGCAGATGGCTGCTAAGAAGGAAGCATCTACATCAGTGGTGGAATGGCCTCCTGAGGTGCTTGATTTCATGGCTGAGGATGCGATGGGCATATCGCGATTCAGATTTTATTAGTTTTTTCTTTTTCTGTTTTTTGGCCTAGCACCTATCTTTCCGCTGATGGCAATGCCGTAGGTGGGGGTGGGCTCTAGGTGGGGTGATTTCTGGTTTTTTTGTTTTTCTCTGGATCCTCTTTTTTTTGGATCTTCTTTGTACAGTTTCTTCTTTTTTTCCCCTTTTCTCTTAATATACATGACCCTTTAGCGAAAAAAACATAAGGTAAAACCAAGGCTCTAATCCTAAAAAGTTCTCCACTTTGGCCCTTGAACCAGCAAAGAACAAAGGCTGAAGACTAGAGGCCATCACCAAAGACTCATTCCCCACCCACTTGTTAAGCCAAAAATCAATAGAAGCTCCATCACCAATGGTCCATACTTTATTGGATTCAACCTTATCCCACACCATCCTTATACCTTTCCAGGTTGTAGAGGTGACACCAAAAAGCTTCGGCCTTCCATTCTTACTCAAATACTTTGCCCGCATTAATGTCACAAAAAGGAAGAGTTAGGGGCCGTTGATTTTGTTTTTGCTGTTTCTGTGTCTAGAAACAGCAGAAACATTTTTGGAATTGCAAAAAGGTGTTCGATTTTTCTGTTTCCCAAAACCTTTTCAATAGTGCAATCGGTTTCAAGACACGAGTGAAGGTGACCCTGATGAAGAAACAAGGGGGAGAAAAGATGGAGAGGTAGGATGAGGAGAGATTGGCGACCAGGCTGGAGTTGCTTGATCCTGATGGAGGCCGGCCGCTAGATAGAAGTAAACAGGGGCTGCTCACTGATTTTTGGAAACCTGCTATCAACCATCGCCCTATGTCTGAGGGCGTAACCAATAGAGATGATGAGGTCAGTCATTTGGAGGGTGCTAAGGTGGGGGAGAAAGACCTGTTGGTGAGACTGAAGGTTGCAGACCATATGCTGCTGTGACGAAGAAGGTGTTGCCTGATGTGGAAGACCTTCCAAATCCTATCCGAGTAGGGCCATTGAGAAACGTGGTGATACCTTAGGAGGCCTATGAAGAAAAGCTTCTTTATGTTTGCCCTGATCAGAAGGTTAAATTTCAGGTACGTTTCTATGGATGATATTCGCCGTGACTCGTCAAAAACATGGAACTTGAAGGGGAAGGTTAACCTTGCTCCTCAAGGAAAGGGCTTCATTCTATTTCGCTTTGAGAGGGAAGGGGATATGTCATCAACATGGAGAAGAGGACCTATCAAGGTTGGGAACCAGGTGATCAGATTTTAGAGGTGGAGGCCGGAGTTCAGCATCCAAGATAACTACACTCAAACTAAACTGGTCTGGGTTCGCTTTCCTGAACTCCCGATGGAGCATTGGCACAAAAAAATCCTTCTGACCATGGCCAAAGCCGCAAGGAGGCCCGTGGCACTAAATCGGAGAACCTTGAATGGATCTATGGGCAACTATGCCAGGGTTCTTGTTGAAGTAGAATTGGGCGGCTCCAGAATAGAGGAGATCCAAGTAGAATGTAAACAGCCTAGTACGGACACTATCTTTCAATTCAAGCAGATTGTGACGTATGAGGACGATATCTCTCGATGCACTTTGTGTAAGAAATTAGGTCATCTAGCCACTCAATGTAGAGGGAAGAGGGAGGAAGGAAGAGGAGATTCCCATGAGAATGCTAGCTTCGCAGGAGTTGATCATGAGGATGATAATCTCACCAGAGTTGGAAGAGAAGGGTCGGCTCCCAACGCTGGCACTCTTAGCCGATTAAGGTCCAAGAATGGTAGGAGAATATTTCTCTCCTACGGTTATGGAAACTGCTAATGGGGATAAATCTTGCCATGTAGAGGGGGATATTGTGGTCAAGTTAGGCCAAGATAATAACTATAATTATGGGAATTTTCTCTCTAACGATTTGAGGGAATCTAATTCAAAATTTGCCCAACGCAACATTGACTGTGAACCGGTCATGGTAGATAACCCGCTAGGTGAGGGAGAATACAGGTCGGACCACTACACTACGGCATCTGAAGGGGACTCTCTGGAATCGATGGAAGGTAGCAAACAGGGAGAGGAGGTCCCTAATTCTCTAGGGCCTAACTCTGGTCATATGGAAGAACCTCTTGCTACACGAAACTTAAGACCTCATCGCACAGTTCATTATCATGACACTGGTCATGGAGGTCGTGGCACAAACAAAGGACCTAAAGGTGGCCAAGGTCATGCAGGAGAGGTGGCAAAGCACATTGTGACTGGGCTCTCGTCTACTCAACTGGTGGGAGGTAGAGTTGTGGTTCATCATCACGAGGTGAATGAAATCAACAATGCTTTGCGATGAGCAGAGGGTACGGCAGCAAGAAAAGGAAAAGCCATTATGGAGAAGGAGTAGACAACCAAATCTACTTATCAGCCCTACCCTAAAAAGTGATTTTATGAAGCTATTCTTTTGGAATATCAGAGGAATGAAAAAGGCGGCTAGAAAAAATGCCTTACGACAATTTGTGAAAGAAAAGGACCCTGATCTCCTGTGTATCACGGAGCCAATGATTACTATAAGTGCTTTTCCAAATTTACATTTTAATAAATTGGGGTTTTGTATTAATTTTATTCATAATAATCAGGTAGGGAAGATCCTAAATTTGTGGATTTTATTGAAGAGGAATTTAAATATCCCTGCGATTATCTCTGAGTCCGAGCAACACATCTCGGTTTCTATTATTTGGGAAGCTATTCCTCTACAGATTTCTTTTGTTCATGCAAGTAGCTTGCGTGTGGAAAGAAGGTCTCTATGGGTGAATTTAGCTGGTGATCTCCCTCAAACCCCTAACCCTTGGGCCATTGTTGGTGATTTCAATGCCACCTTGCATTCCCATGAGAAGAAGGGCCCAGGAAATTTTAGTTTGGTTTTGGCGGTGGAATTTGGGGCCATGGTGGATGCATGTGTTATGGCTCAGATTCCTTCTTCTGGTCTGAGATTTACTTGGACCGATAACTGTCGCAGAGGCAATGTGAGTGCAGTTCTGGATAGAAGTTTCTGCAATGAAGATTGGCTTGCCTTCTTTTAGGACTATGCCCAAAAGGTTCTAAATAGAATTTCCTCAGACCATGCACCTATTCTGGTCACCTCAGCTTTGTCTCAACAGCCTCCCAATTCCCCTTTTCGGTTTCACAAATTCTGGATGGATCGTGAAGATTTTGATAAGGTGGTTGCAATGTCATGGGTTGAGTGGATTTATAGAAATCCTATTTTTGTTCTTATGAGCAAATTGAAAAGAATAAAAGGGTCTTTGAGAAGCTAAGAGAGGGTCTCCTTCCCTAAAATAGATGTTGCTCTGGAGGAGGCAAAAAATAATTTGTCTTAGATTTAACAAAATATTGAAGCCAATGGTCTAGATGATCATTCTTTTGCTCTGGAGGCTGATGCAAAGACGGCATTGGTGAAAGCCTTAGATTTGCATGAAAAATTATGGGCAGAGAAGGCCAAAATTAGGTGGATGAAGCAGGGGTACAAAAATTCTAAATTCTTTCATTTATCAGATAAAATGAAAAGAATTAAGAATACCATTAGATGCCTCAAGAAAGAAGATGGTTCCTTAGTGGATCATGTGGAGCTGCTAGATTCTATTCCCTTGGTCCTTCATGAAAGAGAAGTCTTCATTCTAGACGCTATCCCTAGAGACGCAGAGATCAAAAAGGTTGTGTGGGAGCTCGACCCAGAGAGTTCTCAAGGCCAGATGGATTCACTAGCGCTTTTTTTAAGAGATGCTAGAATATTATGGAAAGGGAGGTATACAATGCTACTCGTCATTCTTTTAGCTCCAGTCATATGCTCAGAGGGATAAATAATAAATTTTTGGTGCCGATACCTAAAGTGGAGGGCGCTTCTTCTTTGGAGAAATTTCGGCCTTTATGTATGGCGAATTTCTATTGCAAAATAATTTCCAAAGTGATGGCTATGAGGCTGGAAAACTTTCTCCCTAATCTGATCTCAGAGGAGTAAGGGGCATTTCAAAAAGGGAAGTTGATTCACTCTAATATTAGCCTGGCATCTGAACTCACAAACATGATGTTTGCTTCTACAAGAGGGGGTGGTCTTGGATTGAAAATAGACATCAAAAAAGCTTATGATACAATGTCCTGGTTGCTCCTATTTCAGGTGCTGCACAAATTTGGGTTCTCTAAGAAATGGATTACTTGGCTGCATCAGGTATTGGTATCAACTAAAATATCAATTATGGTCAATGGTGGTCCTCAAGGGTATTTTGGAGTGGAGAGAGGCTTAAGACAAGGGGACCCTATATCTTCTATGCTCTTTATTATAGCTGAAGAAGTGTTGTCCAAGGGGGCTGAAGTCATTGATCCACACAAAGAAGCTGAAGTCGATTCAAGGTCCAAGAGGTGCCCATACCCTAGCACATATTCTATTCGCAAATGATATTTTCATATTCAGCAATGCATCCATGAGGTATGTTAGAAATTTAAGAGACTTTTTTTTTATCAAGTATCAGGATTTTTCTAGTCAAAGTATCAACTTAGAAAAAAGAAATCTCTTTATGGGAAAGATCCCAACTGATAAGAAGCAGTGGATCTCTGATACGTTGGGAATTCCGATGTGCAAGTTCCCTACAAGATACCTAGAGGTGGAAATCTTTAAGGGCAAAGTGAAGAAAGAGACCTTGTTGCCGATTATGGACAAGGTTAAGAGTAGATTGGTAGGCTGGAAAGGGAAGCTGTTGTCCATGGTAAGAAGGGTGGAATTGATGAAAACTGTGATTGCAGAAATGCCTACCCACAACTTCTCAGTGTACTATTGGCCTTCATCTCTCATTGTTATGATGGAGAGATGGATGAATAATTTTATTTGGATAGGCGAGGTGGACACAATGAAGTCAATCATTGTTAAGTAGGATTCCTTATGCAAGCCAAAGATGAAGGGGGTCTGGGAATAAGGAGGCTGAGAAACTCGAATAAGGCTCTGCTCTGCAAGCTTGTCTGAAGGATCAAAAAGGAGAAATCTGCTGCTACCTCATTTCTAAGAGGTCATTTTGTCAAGAAGGATGGTAGGACACTTAAAAAGTTGTAGCCCATCCTCGATTGCTTCTAGAATCAAAAGGATGTGGTCTTTTATGGAAGACAAGGAAAGGTGGATTATTAGGAATAGCCAGCTTGCTAATTTTTGGAAGGATAAATGGTGGGGACCTCAGTCCATAATGGAGATGCTCAATCTTGAGGATTTCAGCTCCTTTTCTACTGTAGCAATAGTGGGAGATTTTATCAGAGATGGGGCATGGTCTCTCCCAGAGGTAAGCTCTAACTAGCTTAAGTATATTTTTTATCAGATTAGTAAGATAAAAATTCTAAGGAATCAGATGGAGGATGTATGTGTTTGGTCATCAACGCCAATGGGAAATTTCTCCACGGCTTCTGCTTGGGAGAATATCAAAAGGGAATCGCCCAAGGTGCACTGGGCTTCTCTGATTTGGCAGAAAGACCTCCCTCCTAGGTTCTCTACCTTTGGATGGCGTCTGATTCACTACAAGCTCCCTACGGATGAAATGGTAAAAAGTAGAGGTGTCCACCTGGCCTCTTGTTGTCATCTCTGTGGTAAGGTTGAAGAGAGCATAGAGCACATTTTTCTCCATTGTTCCTTTCTACTTTTATATGGAGAAAATCTAGAAATTGCTTTGGAATTCTGTGGAAGAGCCAAGTGGCAATAGATAGTCTTTTGCTGTGGTGGAAGAGCAAAACGAATACTATCAATATCAAAAAGCCGTGGAAGATGGGATACTTGATTATATCTTATCACATTTGGTGGGAGAGAAATAAGAGGAGGCACGAATCGAATGCTAGGCCAGCTGGTTTTGTTTTTGAGAGCATAAAAAATGACCTTATTCTTTGTAGTGGCAGATCATGCAAAGAAGTGAGAACGGTCCCTGATGTTCTATATTGTAAAAGTTTGGGCCTGAAAATTAGTTCTCCCTTTATTGTCCCTCCCCTTGAAGTGCACTGGTGTAAACCAATCCCTAGATGGTTGAAGATCAATGTGGATGGCAGCTCTCTAGGCAATCCCGATAATGCAGACATAGGAAGTGTGATGTGCAATAGTGAAGGGCAGGTTTGTGACTCCTTTAGCATCTTCCTGGGAATCAAAAAAATTTATGAGGCTAAGTTTGAGACGGTGTTGGAAGGAATAGCGATGGCTATGGCTCATAATGCCATGGCTGTGTGGATTGAATCTGATTCTGTATCAGTAGTTTCTATGATTCAAAAGAATCATATTCCCTAGTTTGCTCTTCAAAAATGGATGTCGTCTCTCAATTTCTTGGAGTCCATTCCTTGGAAGATATCTCATTGTTTTCGAAAGGCAAACACTGTTGCAGACATTTAGCTAAGAAGACTTCTAAAGCGATGGTCTCAGAGTACTCGGTAGTTTTTCCTAGTCATATTGTATCTGAGCTTGAGAATGATTTTCTGAACAGGCACAAATTTTGATTTTACTAGATCGCTCGCTTGTTCTCTCTGCTGATGGCCATACCGAAGGTGGAGTTTGCTAGTTGGTCTGGCAGTTTCAGTCCCATTCTTTTGTTTCCCTTTTTCTATTCAATTCTCTTTTTTAATAAAATTATCCTTTTAGCAAAAAAAATGACATGAGTGAAGGCATAATGTTGTTGGTACGCAAGTCATGAGTGAAGGCATGACGTTGGAATTGCAGGTATGCTTTGTGGTGATGAGCTTCAGAAGGATGAAGGCAATCCAAAACTGTGAGCTTCGTACAACCAGGTTGGAATCGTCGCATCTAGATAACAAGAAGTTTCAACAATGGGTTGGGGTTGGGGTAGGTGTAGGTAGAGTGAAGTATTTGGTTTTTCATAATTTTTGCCCCTTCCACTTGTTTCTAGAAACAGAAAAACAAGTTTGACTTGTTTCTCCATTTTTGTTTCTAGACACAGAAATAGGCATAAATTTCTATTTATGTTTCCAAAAACAAGTGAAACGAAATTAAAAAATCAAATGGTTTTTAGGATGTTTTTCCGTTTCTGCACACATAAAAACAGAAAAACATGTTCTGGAAACAAAATCAAACGGGCCTTTAGTATTTACATATCAATAGAGCTTACATAAAATAGCCTTGTTCTTGTCCCTTTGTAAGAAAATAAATATGGGCAGAGTATAAGACTTATCTGGATAAGTTGCATTTGCACATGGATGATGTACGAACTCACAACATTATAGTAAATCCTTCTTCTTGAATTAGGAATAAACAGAATTTGATACTATCCTTAAGGTTTTTAAACGCCCCTAATTGTGCAACCGGGTTGACCATTGCGTTTATACCTCCAAGATAAAACAACTCCCAATCACATAAGGTGCACTCCAATATGTGATTACATAGGGAAGTCCAAAGGCTATACTCATTATTAGACACAAAGAGACTTGAAAGAAATGAACATAGAGTGGGAAGAACAAAAACACTTGCTAAAAACCCCTTTCCAAATTTTCAGACCATCTACAAAATATATAAACAATGCACCTTTTCACGTATGGGTGTATCTGTTCATATACGAATGTGTCTGTACGTGTCCAAGGATCCCTGTACACGTGCTTGTTTGTGTACAAGCGTCCTCGTATACATACAAGTGTGTCTACACACCCCTATTTAGGTGTAGATCACACCCACACCCACACCCACACCTATCATTGGCACAAGAAATATTTAAAAACTTTGACAATAAATCCAACACCCTTTACCTCCTTATACGTAGGCCATCCTCCTCCATAGGCTTGCAGATAGTATGCCACTTAACCATTATAAGTTTCATATCCATCTTTCTAGGGTGGAGATAATATCTGGAGGCCACCAATAAACATATAGGTTACAAATAGGGATGCTCTGAACCACAAACTTAACCAAAAGGACCCCACCTGCTTGAGAGATCAATCTACCCTTCCATCCTGCTAGCCTTAGCTTGATTTTATCGAGAAAGGAAAGAAAATTCTATTTCTTAGAATGACCACCAAAAATCTCAACACCCAAGTACCTCATGGGTATGCGGCACTCCAGGATCCTTAAGATGTCTAAAACACCTGACCTTTTTACCAACATTAGCATTGCCAAAGAAGACCTTACTCTTTCACAAAGGGACCATTTGGCCAAATGCTAACTAGTAATTATGCAAAAAAAGAGTGCAAATGGCTAGAAGGGTGGAGCTTGTCAGATTTGTTATATCTGGTATGTCATCTCATAACTTCTCAGTGTATTGGTGGCCTATCTCCCTATTGAAGACTATGGAATTATGGATAAGGAATTTCATATGGAGTGGAGATCCTGACACTGCTAAAGGAGCGACGGTCAAATGGGACTTGGTCTACAAGCCAAAGCAGGAGGGCTGGTTAGGAATAAGGCTTCTAAGGGATGTGAATAAAGCCCTTATCAATAAGCAGGTTTGGTATGTCAAGCATTCCAATTCAGCCTTAGGTGCTATTATAAAGGCAAGATATCTGAGGAAAAATTGGGAAATCAAAAAGGGGTACATGTCTTCATCGATTTGGCATGGGCTTAAAAAAATGTGGAATTTTGTAACCAATAAAGAGAGGTGGATTGTTGGCAATGGGGTTTTAATAAATTATTGAAAGGACATGTGGCTTAGGGCAGAATCTGTCACACCCCGTTCACACTGAACCGGAGCGGTGACCGAGTTAACACCGGTTAACCCAAACCTGCCAGGATCATCAGATACTGTATTCCACCACAGCATACNTTTATCCGTACATAGCCTTATGGTAGGTGCACGTACACGGATTGGGCACTCCCGTCTCTTCTGGCACTGGCTCGGACTTGTTAGGCCAGCCGGTGTTTAAGGTCACCCGTGCCATCATAGCCCATAAGGACCCCGCTCTAATTTCCTCTGGCTCGGTTCCTGCATGGTTAAACCGGTTCAACCGCGAAATCAGACCGGGTTTAAGAAGCGGGGTATTACAGAATCAGTCCAAGAGTTGGCCTCCATGGGAGAAGACCTCTTTTCATCCACCTCCATGAAGGTTGCGGCCTTTATCTACAATAATGAGTGGAAATTCCCTGAGGTATCTTCTCTTTTTCTTTGAAATATTTTTGTTGCTGCTTCAAAAATAAATATTTCAGAGATGGTATGGAATAAAAATGTCTATGGAGCCTCTCCACTTTAGGAGACTTTAATATGAAATCTGCTTGGAATGACATTCGCTGCAGAAATCCAAAAGTTCTTTGGCATGACCTAGTTTGGATGAAATGTTTCACCCCTCAGCAGTCTACTTTTGGGTGGAGGTTATGTCATGGGAAGCTGCCCACAGATGATCTCGTCTGTAGGAAAGGATTTCGCTTGCTTCCAGATGCATTATGTGTAAATCGGGGCCTGAGACTTTGACTCACCTCTATCTTGATTGCAGCATTACTAAGCAGATTTGGAATCAATTCCTATCCTGTTTTGGTTTGACTTGGAAAAATCAGGCTTCTATCATCGAACTGGTGTCTTGGTGGAAGAGTAAACGCCAAATTTTATCCCTAAAGCACCCCGGGGCGGCTGGATTCATTCTCATTGCTGATGTTATTTGGCAAGAAGAAATCATATAATGCATGGGGGAAAGGGTGGAAATGTTTCTCTGCTATTTAATAGGATCCTAAGGGCACTAAAGGTCTGATGAGCACATTTATGTGTGAAACTTAGGTAGTAAAGCATGCATTTTTACATATTTAGAATAGAGCTACCTTGGTTTTTACTCTCTTTTTGCAGGTTTTGTATTTTCAAGGCCTTAAGGACTATTGGACACCGTATCTCTAATTTTACATATAAAGAGGTCATGTTTCTTTTCATGGTTATGAAGAGAGCAAAATTTTGAGCAAGATGGACGTATTGCATTAAAAGTACACATCCGTTTGGTCACCCGTACAAGTGATTATTCTTTTCGGGCCAGAAAAAGAATAATGGATCAGAACTTAACTGAGATGTAGAACCAGCCCATTTGTCCCAGGTTTACAAGGAATATTCCAAATGCCTACAAGGATCGATGGACCCCCCTTGAGTGATTGAAGATTCTTTTTTGGTAACAATAACTACCTAGCGTAGTTGGTGAGTTATGGTGTGCAAAAACCCCTTGCTCACCATCAAGGTCTCAAGGATGAAATGTCTCACCCCTCGGCAATCTACTTTCGGATGGAGGTTATATCCTGAGAAGCTGCCCACAGATGATCTCGTTTGTAGGAAAGGAATTTTGCTTGCTTCCAAATGCATTATGTGTAAATTGGGGCCTAAGACTTTGACTCACTTCTATCTTGATTGCACCGTTACTAGGCAGATTTGGAATCAATTCCTATCCTGTTTTGGCTTGACTTGGAAAAATCAGGCTTCTATCATCGAACTGGTGTCTTAGTGGAAGAGAAAACGCCAAATTTTATCCCTGAAGGACCCTTGGGCTGTTGGATTCATTCTCATTGCCGATGTTATTTGGCAAGAAAGAAATCATATAATGTATGGGGGAAAGAGTGGAGATGTTTCTCTGCTATTTAACAAGATCCTAAGGGCACTAAAGGTCTGATGAGCACATTTATGTGTGAAACTTAGGTAGTAAAGCATGCATTTTTATATATTTAGAATAGAGCTACCTTCGGTTTTACTCTCTTTTTGTAGGTTTTGTATTTTCAAAGCCTTAAGGACTATCGGACATCATATCTATAATTTTACACGTAAAGAATCCTATTTCTTTTCATGATTACGAAAAGAGAAAAATTCTGAGCAAGATGGACGTGTTGCATTAAAAGTACATATCCGTTTGGTCACCCGTACAAGTGATTATTCTTTTCGGGCCAGAAAAAGAATAATGGATCAGAACTTAACCAAGATGTAGAACCAGCCCGTTAGCATTTTTCTCAGGTGTACAAGGAATATTCCAAATGCCTACAAGGATCAATGGACCTCTCCTTGAGTGATTGAAGATTCTTTTTTGGTAACAACAACTACCTAGCGTAGTTGGTGAGTTATGGTGTGCGAAAACCCTTGCTCACCTTCAAGGTCTCAAGTTCGAAGAAGAGAGAGAAAATAAGAGAAAAAAATAGGAAAAAAAAGAAGAAAAAATCATGGAGATTCTCTTTTCTTTCTATTCTCTTCCCTCCACCTCATCACACATGATCACCAAAGGATTCCCTTGGGTGTCCTTCTCTTCTCTACCCTATTTTTTTTTCTCGTTTTTCTCTTCTCTCTTAATTTCCACCTCATCACAATAGAATCTCAAAAGATCCTACTTTTTAGAAATAAATTCGTTGGCTTCTCTCCCTCATTCTCTATATAATAGAATCAACACAAGGGGAGGGCACACTTCTCTTTTAGGGTTCCCTCTTTTCCTCTCTTTTCTCTAGTTTTCATTATGCTCACTCTTTTAGTTCTAGTTCTAGTTCTAGTTTTTAGTTTTCTCTTTAAACGGTTTTGTAATTTGGTTTCATTAAATTAATGCAAAGTCTTTTATGTCTATTTTTTTTTATGCAATTCATGTTATTCAAAGTGTAATAATTTTAATTTCTAGTTCTAGGCTTAGTTCTAGGTGACAAGAACAAGTTGTGGAGCATCTCTTTCAAGGTCAATTTTTCTCTTCTAGATTTGTTTTCTCCAGGCCTAGCAATTTCAGATTTGGTTCATTCCATATCTAGTTTTTAGGGCTGCTAGTGTCTCAAATCAATCAAGTTTTCAAGTTCAAGGATTGAAGTTCGGCTAAGTAGGCTTCTACATAAGTCTTCTCACCCCCTCTCTCATTCCCTCTTCTTGCTACCCATTCATTCTTAATTTAGGATTTAAATTTAGATTTTTACTTTGATGCTTTCCCTTTCCCCCAAGGTCCTTGGCTAGATGCATGTATTGGCTTTGCCCCTCTCTAGCTAAGGAGCGATCATTTTACCTTGATTATTTATATTGCATCCCATCCCCCTAAGCTAAGTAGAAAAGCCCTTATAAGAGTACTCTCTAGTCAAGTAGGGAAGCTCATATTATTTATGGTGCATCCCTCAGGATAAGTAGAGATACCTACTTGAGTGCCTCTCTCTAGCTTTATTCTCCTTTTTATTTTATTTATTTACTTTTCAACACTTTTTATTTGAGCACTTTTACTTTCAATTATTTTCTTTTTAATTGCGTGGTTTGAGTATTTAAATTCTTAGATGACGAATGGTTAGGTGGTTTAATTTTTATTGCAATTTCAATTTCAATTTCCCTAGATATGTTGGTTAGGACATCTCTAGATGCATTTGTTTTAGGTCGGTAGTTAGAAGTAGATCACCAAAATCAATCGTTACACTTTCGCATTACTAAAAGAAGCAAAAAATAAAGTGATTGCTCTCCTTGTGTTTGACGCATTAGCTACACTGATCCATATGCTTGCGTTTACTTTTAAAAATTCAAATAAGATTTTGGCATCGTTGCCGGGGAGACAGTTCCATGCTATATTTTGTTTTCTTTTGGTAAATCGGAGTGTTTTGTTTACTTTGCATTGTTTTTCTTTTTCTTTTATTAAATTTCTAAGAAAAACAACTTGCAATAATAGTTGTATCGATAGAGTTCACCAAGCTTCACAATATGATAAAGACAAATTTTGCCCTTTAGCAGTACCTCAGGAATTGACCTGAGTAACCCCGGATCCCTGCCAGTAAGCACACACAAAAAAAATTCAGAAAAAATTTTTCAGAAAAATTTTCATTCTTTTGTGTTTGGGTTTTGTCTTATTCTAGTTATGGATAGTGTTCTGTTGCATTAGTACTAGGTGGGTACGAAATACTGTGAATCGGTTAGAAAGAAGAAATCCAACAAGCAGGGATCCTATACGTATACTCTCATCAATACCTTTCATTATGGGAGGCCTAGAACAATAGCAAAACTCTCTACCTAAATCTCTGAAAGATAGGTTCTACCCTACTAGAGCAGTCCAATCTTCCTACATAATTCTACCACATGCTCAGGGCAATAATTTTGAGCTTAAATCTCAGTACATCACTATGTTACCCCACTTCAATGGGCTGACCTCTGAGGATACATACCTATTTCTAAGGGAATTTAAAGAGTTATGTGTTATAATTAAGATCCAACAGCTTTCTGATGATGTTGTTAAGCTTAGGTTCATCACTTTTTGAATTGAAAGACCAAGCTAAGAAGTGGTCATATGGGTTACCCATAAATTCCATAACCTCATGGGAACAGTTCACAGTTGTCTTCCTTGAGAAGTTTTTCCCAACTCGCAAGACCAATAAGCTCAGAAGTGATATCCTTCAGTTTAGGCAAAAGCCTAGTGAGTCTTTTTCTAAACTTATGGAGAGATTCAAGGATCTACTCCAAGAATGCCCTCACCATGGCTTAGACTTATGGCATTTATGCCAAATAATTCATGAGGGTATTGATTACCCAACTAAACAAATGATAGAGTCTATGTGCCCTGGGGGGTTCATATCCTTTATCGATGAAGGAAAGACATGAGCATTCTTACTTGACTAAGCTGACAAAATCCATGAGTGGGAATAAACCCAAGAGAGTGAAAGAACCATAGGAGGGAAAGGATATTTTGTTGACGGGTTAGTTTTCAAGGAAGCCCACTTAGATAGTCTAATCAAAAGGATTAAGGATATTGTTCCTAAAGAGCCATCATCAGTCAATATGGTTAAGATGTGCAATTGGTGCCAATCCCCTGGACATGTTATGAAAGAATGCCCCAACACCTCTGGGAAAATTTCCAATGAAAGTGTTAATCCTTATATCAGAATAATCCATTTACTAACACTTATAATCTAGGGTGGAGAAATCACCCAAATTTCTTTTGGAACAAGAGCAACCAAGCAAGGTCTCCCAATTTCCACAGTCAAGGTCAACCTGGACCCCAAAGGCCTCCCTTTGCACAATAGCCTTTGCCCCAAAATACTTTTCCTAGGAGAAATGTAGGACCTCAAGCTAATTTCCCTAGGTCTCCTCTCCTATCATCTTATCAGCAACTCCTTGGGTTTACCAAAACTAGAGAGGCAAGTAGAGTAAGCGATTTGAAAAAGAATATGGTTCTCCTCATGACAAGCCATCAAAATCTTACGAGAAAACTCACCTAAGTTGTCCCAATTTTGCGTGAGGGAGAAGGAAACTTTGTCCAGTCAACCAGAGCCTAACCATAAGCATTAGCCTGTTAGTTCACAAGCACCCACTAATGCATCACTAAATTTGGTATAAGGTCAGACCCAACAAGGGCCTTCCAACCAATATCATGTTGTTTATGCCCTTATGAGTGGTCAAGAGTACCAACAGAGTGTTCCTAAATCTTCTCCATCTATTATTCCTACCAACTCTCCTTCTGTTGAGGAAAAAAGTGTGCCTCTTGTTTCAGGTTCGTCCAATGAACCTAAAAATTTTTCTAAAACGAAAGATGATTTGGTTGAGAAAACAAAAAATAATTCTTCTAAAAAATGCCAAATCCCTAACAGTCTTTATGTTCCTCCTGCCCCCTTTCCTAATCGCTTGGTAAACAGAAAGAAGATTGTTTCCATGGACAAAATTTTAGAAGTCTTCAAAAAGGTAAAAATGAACATTCCTCTTTTGGATGCCATATCCCAGATCCCCGCCTATGCAAAGGTCCTAAAAGATTTGTGTACTCACAAATGTATCACTAGTGTGCTCAAAAAGGCATCCTTGGCAAGTAACATTAGTTTCATAATTACTCTGCCTATAGCTGCCAAGTATAAGGATCCAAGGAGACCTACCATAGTTTGTGTCATAGGCAACACTTACATTAAGCACACTTTGGTACACCACGTGCTATAATTAGTGATAAGGGTACTCATTTTTGTAATCAGCCTTTTGAGGCCTTGATGGAAAAGTATGGGATCACCCATAAGTTAGCTACCCATTATCACCTCCAAATTAGTGGCCAAGTGGAGGTGTCTAATAGGAAAATCAAATAAATCTTAGAGAAAACTGTTAATCTCAACCGTAAGGATTGGTCACTTAGGCTCATTGATGCCTTGTGGGCCCATCAAACTGCATTCAAGACTGACCTCAGTCTCCCTACCGTTTGGTGTCTGGGAAATTCTGTCACTTACTAGTTGAATTTGAGCATAAGGCCTTTTGGGCCATCAAGAAGCTCAACTTTAATTTGTTTGACATGGGTATTCATCGTAGGCTCTAACTATCTAAGTTGGAGGAGCTTAGGAATGATGCCTATAAAAGTTCTAGGATTTACAAGGAAAAGACCAAAGGCTTCCATGATAAGCACATTCTACGTAAATCTTTTACAATTGGTGAAAAGGTCTTATTGTACAACTATCGGTTATACCTTTTTCCTAGTAAGCTTAGATCCAGATGTGATGGCTCTTTCATTATCCATAAAGTATATCCCCATGGGGCTATGGAGATTCTGAATCCAAGAACAGGGGTAATTTTGAAGGTTAATGGTCAGCATTTAAAACCGTTCCTCGAGTTTCCTACTACTGCAAGTAAAGAGGTCATGGATCTCTATGAACCTCTTTACACAAATGACTAACTCTTTCCCAGAGGTATGATCCCCTTGCATTGTCTTTGTTTTAAATTTTTCCATGCATTGAAGATATTGCATGACTTATGTGTGGGGGAGGGAAACCAGTTTCTTATTTTTTTTTCCCATTGTTTTTGTTTGTTTTTTCTTTTGTTTTAAAGCTTGCTAAGGATATAAGTCCTACTTTAGCTTTTGGCTAATGGCCATACAATTCAGTTGCTTGATGTATGAAAGAAATAATTTTGATTAAGGTACCCATCTTGAATACATAAAAACCCTGTTGAGAAAAAAGAAACAAGCCTGTGTCTTGAGATGGGACTCTCTTTTGAAAAATAAGAAACCCTTGTTTTACGGTATTGGACTATATGTAAGTCTGTGGGTCCCGATTACTCTTGATTTGGATTTGAGATTTCTTTTTAGATTGGCATGGGTTGACAAATACACAATTTTAAATGAAGTGTGGAAAGTGATATAAATGAAAAGTAAGAGTTGATTTCCTTAGAACTAGACAGGGCATTGCGCCTTAGGAAATATGGTGTCTTGATTGAAACACTTAGGGAGGAAACTTCTAAAAGAACTCTAGCATCATTGTCTATGTGGGCATATGTAAAAAAGCGAAGCTACACAGTAACTTGGGTGTCTGGTGTTTGCTCCATCATGTCATTTAGGCCAACAGTAGTGGAGTAGGATAGAGTTTATTATGAAAAAACAAGAGAAAGAAAACCACACAATAGGAAAGTATGTGCAAATGTGATCAATGCCTTGGTAACATGTTTGGTCAAAAACACTCCAACACCGTAGTTGTAATACCCTGCTTCTTAAACCCGGTCTGATTTCACGGTTGAACCGGTTTAACCATGCAGGAACCGAGCCAGAGGATATTAGAGCGGGTTCCTTATGGGCTATGATGGCACGGGTGACCTTAAACACCGGCTGGCCCGACAAGTCCGAGCCAGTGCCAGAAGAGACGGGAGTGCCCAAACCGTGTACGTGCACCTACCATAAGGCTATGTACGGATAAACCAGGTATTATATCCGTATTTTAAGGTATATACGTATGCTACATCGTATGCCTGGGGTGGGGTTCGCGCCGAGGTCCGAACCCGGTCAAAATCCCAAGTCTTGGCTCTCAGGTGGGTAGGACAGGTGGGTGCACCCACCTGAGTGACCTATCCAAGAGCACTATTCACTTAATTAGGAATAGTATATAAGGCTTTATGATTTCTTTTCTTTCCATTTATTACCCTCGTACGTTTGGTGAGAAAAGTAAAGAGGAGAGAGAAAAGAAAGGGAAGAAGAAAGGAAGAGGAAGAAAGGAAGGATTTCAGTGGCGCCGAAGCTCGATCTTGCCATTCCGGTGCCGGGAGAGTAATCTTCAACTCTAGATCTACAGTTGGAGGTAAGAAAAGTTGGGTTTTATGAACATTCACCATACCCAAGCTTTAAACCCTTGATTCCAGTATGGTTTCTTGAGATCTTGTAAATACCCTTTGAAATGATGAATCTAAGGTTTAATAGATGATTTATGTGTTGATCTTGAAGGATTTGAAGAGATATTGACAAGGTAGAAGAAGCATTGTGAGTTGGAAGTGATTTGAAGGGTTTGAAGTCATTTTTGGGCAAAGAAGGTAAGATGGTTTCCCTCACTTGAATCTAACCTAGATCTAGGTTAGAACCATCCTATAGGACCTTGAAGGTGTGAAGAATGGGTGGGGGAAAGCCCCATTTGATTCCCCAAAGGATGGAGAAAATGGGGAAGAGACAGTGTCATTCCCGCCAAAACCGGTGGGTACAACCGGCTGGTACCTACCCGCCTGTGGGTACCCACCTGAGAAGGCAGGGGGCCTTCGGGCCCAACCGGCGGGTACCACCGGCGGGTACAACCGGCAGGTACCTACCCGCCGGTCTTAGCAATGGGTCCCTGGCCCAACCGGCGGGTACAACCGGCGGGCCCCTACCCGTCGGTCCCAAACCGGTGGGTAAAACCGGTGGGTAGACAGCCCACCTGTCTGACCCACCCGTGTGGCCCCGATGGTGACCCTTATGTCCGATCGAACCCAAATCGGACGTGTGACCTTCTTTTGACGTTCTAAACACGATTTTGACATCGGATTTCATTAATTTTGATTCTAAAATGGTGAAGTACTAACCCCTCTCAATTATGTTAGGTTCACCAAATCCTACCCGGTTCGCTCCGGATCTCACCCGTACCGAACGGGAATCCTTGTACGATACAAGTAAGTGGAGAGAGGACGTTTGGCCTTGTTTCAAGGCATTTGTTTGG